>NC_090757.1:55193402-55220902 GCF_036898095.1 Palaemon carinicauda | reverse complement strand
TTTATTCTCATCATTTATTTATTTCCTTATTTCCTTTCCTCACTGGGCTATTTTTCCCTATTGGAGCCCTTGGGCTTATTGCATCTTGCTTTTCCAACTAGAGTTGTAGCTTGGCTAGTAATAATAATAATAATGATAATAATAATAATAATAATAATAATATGTGTATGTATATATGAATATATATATATATATATATATATATATATATATATATATATATATATATATATATATGTGTGTGTGTGTGTGTGTGTGTGTGTGTGTGTAAGAAATCACAGGGAAACGTCATTCTCAGATGAAAAAGAACCACTTCTTCGGAGGACTGAAGAAGTATCTTGAAACTAGTCAGGACTTAATCTTATATTTCATCTTTTCATGAATATATAAATGTATATATATACATATATATATATGTATGTATATATATGTATATATATATGCATATATATTTTTATATTTGTGCATATATATTATATATATATATATATATATATATGTTTATACATATGTATATATATATATATATATATATATATATATATATATATATATCATCTCTTCCTACGCCTATTGACACAAAGGGTCTAGGTTAATTTTGCCAGTTGTCTCCATTCATCATCTCTTACTTCGCGCTTTATAGCCCTATGCCATGTAGGCCTGTGTCTTCTAACTTTTTAGTGCCTTGTGGAGCCCAGTTAAACGTTTGGTGAATTAATATCCCTTTGGGGAGTACGAGGAGCATACCCCTACCAACTCCATCGACCCCTCATCATGTTCTCATCCACATAGGATACTCGAGTAATCTCTCTTATAATTTAATTTTCAATCCTGTCCTGCCATTTAACTTCCAATATCCTACTGGGGGCTTTATTCTCAAATTTAATGAATCTATTGGAGATTGTTTCATTGTTATATATCATGACTTATGTCCATAGATTAACGCCGATTTCACTAAACTGATATATATTCTGATTATATGAAATTTTAGGCGATTCGATTTCCAAATTCAACTTAACCTAGCCATTGTCTGATATGCTTTCTTAAATCTTTCACTAAACTCTAATTCTAAAGGTCCTGTATTGGAGATCATAGTTCCGAAATACTTAAATGAATCTACCTCGTTAATCCTCTCTCCTTCCAATGATATATCATTTTCCATCGCATACTCCGTTCTCATCATATATATATATATATATATATATATATATACTGTATATATGTATATATATATTTATTTACATATATATGTATATATATGTATATATATGTATTTATATTTGTATATACACACTTATATATATGTTTGTATATGTATATTTATGTATATTTATGCATATGTATATATATATATATGTATATGTATACATATATATAATGTATATATATTTATCTCTCTCTCTCTCTCTCTCTCTCTCTCTCTCTCTCTCTCTCTCTCTATATATATATATATATATATATATGTATATATATATGTAATGTATATACATATGTGTATATATCTGTGTATATATAGAACTATATATATATATATATATATACATATATGTATATATATATATTATTATTATTATTATTATCATTATTATTATTGTTAAATGCTAAGCTGCAACCCTAGTTAGAAAAGCAGGATGCTACAGTATAAGCCCAGGGTCTCCAACAGGGAAAATAGCCCAGTCAGGAAAGGAAACAAGGAAAAATAAAATATTTTATGCATATATATATATATATATGTGTGTGTGTGTATACATATATATATATATAATGTATATATATATATATATATATATATATATATAAGTATAATGTATATATATATGTATATATATATATATATATATATATATACATATATATAGAACTGTATAATATATATATATATGTATATATATATAATATATATATATATATATATATATATATATATATATATATATATTCTGTATATATATATATATATATATATTATTATTATTATTATTATTATTATTATTATTATTATTATTATTAAATGCTAAGCTACAACTCTAGTTGGAAAAGCAGGATGCTATAAACCCAGGGGCTCCAACAGGGAAAATAGCCTAGTCAGGAAAGGAAGCAACGAAAGATAAAATATTTTATAAACAGCAAAAACATTGAAATAAATATATCCTATATAAACTATAAAAACTTCAACAAAAGAAGAGGAAGAGAAACTAGGTTGAACAGTGTGCCCGATAGTACCCTCAAGAAAGAGAACTCTAAACCAAGACAGTGGAACGCCATGGTACAGAGGCTATGGCACTACCCAAGACTAGAGAACAATGGTTTGATTTTGGAGTGTCCTTCTCCTAGAAGAGCTGCTTACCATAGCTAAAGAGCCTCTTTTACCCTTTCAAAGAGGAAAGTAGCCACTGAACAATTACAGTTTAGCAGTTAACCCCTTGGGAGAAGAAGAATTGTTTGTTAATGTCAGTGTTGTCAGGTGTATGAGCATAGAGGAGAATCTGTAAAGAATAAGCCAGACTATTCGGTGTCTGTGTAGGCAAAAGGAAAGAACCGTAACCAGAGAGAAAGATTCAATGTAGTACTGTCTGGCCAGTCAAAGGACCCCATAACTCTCTAGCGGTAGTACCTCAACGGGTGACTTGTACCCTGACCAACCTACTACCTATATATATATATATATATATATATATATATATATATATATATATATATATATATATATATATACTGTATATATATATATATATATATATATATATATATATATATATATATGTATATATATATACTGTATATATATATCATATATTATATATTAAATATTATTTATTATATATATATTATATATTATATGTGGTTTCGCCTGGGGCTCCGATCCCGAGGTCGTTAACGGAATCAAGACATTAATGTATCAAAAATATATGGCGTATTTGAATATGAAAAACACGTCTAACTGTGCAAAAAATTATTATTAATTGAATGCCAAGTAACAAACTACCAATTAGCTACGATGGTGAAGATAGGTTGATTTCAATTCTAAGTACAAAATACCTGAATTCGACAGTTATAAGTACAAAAAAGAATTGTCATTGACTTTCATCTTTCTTCGTGGCCAAGTTTGCCGGACTAGGTTTCGACTCCAGGCCGGTCACAAGCTCTTGTCTTTGTGTGATTTCGCTTGGGGCTCTGATCCCGAGGTCGTTGAGAGAATTCAGACATTAATGTATAAAAAATGTATGGCTTATTTGAATATGAAAAACACGTCTAAATGTGCAAAAAATTATCATTAATCGAATGCCAAGTAACAAACTACCTATTAGCTACGATGGTGAATATGTGTTGATTTCAATTCTAATTACAAAAATAACTGAATTCGACAGGTATAAGTACAAAAAAGAATTGTCATTGACTTTTATCTTTCTACGTGGCCAAGTGGTTTAGTCACTGTCTATCCAAGTTTGCCGGACCAGGGTTCGACTCCCGGCCGTCACAAGCTCTTGTCTTTGTGTGATTTCGCCTGGGGCTCTAATCCCGAGGTTGTTAAGAGAATCCAGACATTAATGTATAAAAAATATATGGCTTATTTGAATATATATATATATATATAAATAAACATATATATATATATAATATATATATATATATATATATATATATATATATATATATATATATATATATATATATATATATATATATATATATATATATATATATATATATATATATATATATATATATATATATATATATATATATATATATATATATCTGAATTTGAGGCATAATTGTTTGTCACTCCTGTAATTGTTATGCATGTTAACTCAACGTGACAAAGGGACTCTATCAGATTGATAGCTTGGATCAATCAGAAGGATGATTGGCATCTGTGAAGGGCAGCAATTTAGATACGCACTGTGAATTACATAGTCTGTTTTGGTGTGGTAAGTGGCACAATGTCAACAGTTTAGGGGATAGAATTTGCATTAATTACCATATAAAGAACTATAAATTTAAATATCCTATCTTATTTACTTTCAATTAATTGGTACGTTCGATAAAGAGATCTTTGCTGATTAAAGCTCTTCTTACTGGTATAGGTTACCTTCAAAATTAGAAACCCAACAGTTATCAGATTCAGTACAAGGACGTTATTTATTCTCTTTAAACATACATGAAGGTTTTAATTCTTATGAGGAATAAATATCGTCACTTAATTATGAGTGTATTAATTGTGTTATAATAGTCTCATTTGGAGAAGTAATCTAAAATTATAATGAATAGCACATTTTGACGTTTAACAAGAAATTTAACTAGAATTATTTAGAGAGAGAGAGAGAGAGAGAGAGAGAGAGAGAGAGAGAGAGAGAGAGAGAGAGAGAAGACTGCAATCGCATCGGACCTACGAAAGAAAAGGAGAAAGACCAATAAAAGAAGAACAAGGTTTTAGCAACTAAACTGACACATTTATGAGGAAAAATCAACTTCCTCAATAAAACTCCGAATACTTTCTCTCGGGCACTGAAGCAAAACTGCTTTTGAGACCAGGAAAACACAAAAATCAAGAGAGATAAGAAACTTCTAATCATTTGTGAAAGTTTTATCTCTCTCTCTCTCTCTCTCTCTCTCTCTCTCTCTCTCTCTCTCTCTCTCTCTCTCTCTCTCTCTCTCTCTTTGTCCTAAAAGAGCTTATAGAAATCCATGGCTAAATCCTTCAATGAGATGGACCGAATTTTTCTTTTTTAGAATTGGCGGGATTTTCCAAAATTATATCCAAATTCGAAACCCTTTTCCTGACGTTGCACGTGTTTGAATGAAAACGATTTTTCATGACGCCAGAACTCAAAATAGCAGCTTGAAATAGCTCTCTCTCTCTCTCTCTCTCTCTCTCTCTCTCTCTCTCTCTCTCCTTGCTGTATATGAATATTATGTGTACTTGTGTTTATATGAGATTAAGCCTGACAGAGAGAGAGAGAGAGAGAGAGAGAGAGAGAGAGAGAGAGAGAGAATTAATTACATGCAGGAAATGTTTTTTTTTTCTCTTATGAATAAATGCGCATTCATTTTACCCTTACAAGATACTGATACTTTACTAATTCTAAGTCAATTCGTTTACATAATCTTTGTACTCTCTATGCTCAGAATTGAAGTTCATTACTTGAGTATTGCTTTAGTCTATGTTTTATGTCTATACTAAATGTATTTTTTTTTTCGCCTTCCTGTACCGTTAGCTTTATATTTACTTAGGCAGGCTATATGTATTATTCATTAAAGAAGATGAAGATATAATAAAAACCAACAATTTTTTCTAGAAGCATCAAGGATTAAAGCTATCTGTATATCAGCCTCTAACTGCCAGTAAACCTTTGCAATGGCCTCACCTCTTACGAATAAATCGCTGCTCTTCGTAGAACTGGAAATTCATAATTGCCAATTTCTCGTTCAAAGGCTTCGAATAGAATAGGGAAACTCGACAAGGCAGAGTGATTGACAGATCAATTTCGACGAAGAATACTGGACGCAATCACAATGCTTTGGGGCTGAGAAGAATTTTGATAGTGATGGTGCAGTATTGCAAATATTATGACTAATCAAGATGAGCTAAGTTAACTAAAGCACTTTATATATATATATATATATATATATATGTGTATATATATATATATATATATATGTGTGTGTATATATTTATATATATATGTATATATAAATTATATATTCATATATATATATGATGTACGTATAATCATATATGTGTGTATATATATATATGTCTATATATATATATATATATATATATATTTAGATAGATAGATAGATAGATTGATAGATAGATAAATATATACGAGTAGATAAATATATAGATAGATAGATATATACGAGTAGATAAATATATAGATACATAAATATATATGTATATATATATGTATATATATATATATATATATATGTGTGTGTGTAGATATATATCGATATATATGTTTATATATATTATATATATATATATATATATATGTGTGTGTGTGTGTGTGTAGATATATATCGATATATATGTATATATATATATATCTATATATATATATATATATATATATGATATACACTCCTTTTATATATTTCCTTTCGGATTCAAATTAATCATTATATATAGCAGTTTAATGAAAAATTATGATTTTTATTTGTCAAAAATATCCAAAGGAATGCAATGTGAATGTCTTTGCTTTTTTTTTTTGTGAAAATATTTCTCCAAAATTTTGAGAATTGATCCAAAATATACTATGAAAAAGAGCCATTTGAATATATATTTTAAAACATTGTTCTTGGTGGAGTTAAGAAATATCTGACGGCCTGTAACTTGCTTCCATTATTTCGAGAAGTTTCTAAAGTTGTCTCAATTTTACCCTTAATTTATCAAAAGTACTTTCATGCATCGAAGGTAAAACAATGGTAGTAGTGCTTTTATATCTAGATTTGTTGGTCAAGTGGATAGATTATAAATACCCCCCCCCTCCCCTCATACTTTTGAATTTCTGGGCATAGGGTATACCCAAGACCTACATAAAGAGTATGTCTTTGATAACCAAAACACAAATGTGCGTCCGCGCACACAAACCCACGCACGTAGGAGTCCAGTCATTCGCTCTCAAGATTTCATGAAACATTTCATCTTGCACTAGACGTATAAGCATTAGTTCCAGTACCTTTTATATCTTGTTCTCTTTCACTTTATTCTAATATAAGACTAGATAGGTATAGATACGATCTGTGTATCAGTGTGTGTGACTCTGTGCTTGCCTAAGACACAGAATCAAATCAGACGGGGCTAAAATCAAATCAAACGGGGCTAAAATCGAATCAAACGGGGCTAAAACTCAAAAGTTTTATTCGCTTGGGAAGAGCCATAAACAGAACTTTGGTTTTTTGTTTGCAGTTTCGTACCTAAAGCCAGACACACTTGCTTTTGTTCGAGTTACCAAATAGCACCAACCTTTCTAATGCAAGCTCGACCAGCTCTCCCTCTTGCTCTTCTTCCTCTAACTTTGCCACTCTTGAAGAATTATTCTTCTTCTTCTTCTTCTTCTTCTTCTTCTTCTTTTTCTTTCCATTATCTGCTTCTTGTTTCCAATGTCTGCTTCTTTTTCTTCTTCTTCCCAATGTCTGCACCTTCTTCTACTTCTTCTTCCCAATATCTGCATCATCTTCTACTTCTTTTTCTTCCTAATGTCTTCTTCTTCTTCTTCTTCTTCCCCCCAATGTCTGCATCGTTTTCTTCCTTAATCCGTATCGTCTTCTCTTTTTTCTTCTACACAATGTCTTCTTCTTCTTCTTCTTCTTTTTCTTTTTCTTTTTCTTCTTCTTCTTCTTCTACTTCACCCCCCCCCCCCGGTGTCTGCATCTTTTTCTTCCTATGTCCGTATCGTCTTCGCTTTTTTCTTTTTTCTGTCTGCTTCCACTTATTCTTCCTTTTCATCCTTCTCTTCCTCAGCCCCTTTCTCTTCACAGTTAGCCGCTTCCCCTAAACCCTCATCCAAAGCCTTCATTTATCTCAATCGAGGAAGTTAAGGTTAATTGTTTATTTGAGCCAACTAACCTTGTCATCTTAAGCGACATAGTTTGATAGAGAAAACACTATTTATTGATAAATAATATTAGTAAGCTTATTCTTTCGCTATTCCCCTTTTCTCGATAAAAATTTATAGGCATTTTATATTAAGGGGTGGGATTTTATGAGAGAGAGAGAGAGAGAGAGAGAGAGAGAGAGAGAGAGAGAGAGAGAGAGAGAGAGAGTTATTTCCAGCTACTATTTGATGTCGGAGTTTTTATTTGTTTATTTTTTTTTTTCCTTTTGAAAATCCCGTCTTTTCTAAAAAAAAAAAAAATTAGTCCATCTTGGCGAAGGGTTTAGCTGTGGATTTCTGTAAGCTCTATGATGACTTTGGACAGAGAGAGAGAGAGAGAGAGAGAGAGAGAGAGAGAGAGAGAGAGAGAGAGAGAGAGACATATTTTTTATATATTAGGAAGCATAAAGAAAGTTTCTTCTTTTTACACAATAAACTTAAAAAACAACAAAAGAGAAGATCCTTAATCGGAATAATATCTTAATTTAATAGAATATTCGCACAAATTCTTTTTAGAATTTTTATAAATTTTTTATATAATTTTTATATAATTTCTATATTTGAGCTTATAGATTTTTTTCATTGGATAAATTGTTTATTGTATTACCTTCTTTCATTTGATTTCTTATGCATGTGTAACTCGAAGAGAAATGGATTCTTCATCTAAATAGATTTTGATTATTTGTATTTTTTTTTTCAATAAGAAAAGCAATGTATCACCAAAAAGGACATATGGGTCATAGCCAGTAAAAAAAATTAAACACAACAGTTAAACCATGGTTATTCAACTTCTCAATTAATCAAGATTTAGGTCCCCTTTGTTTCAAGAAATCCTCAAAATATGATATGGGAAATGGGTGAAGAATTTTATCTGTCTGTACATATATATATATATATATATATATATGTGTGTGTGTGTATGTGTGTGTGTGTGTGTGTGTGTGTATGTTAGAAACCTTCACTAAAATACAGCGAGGGAATTTTTTTTTTCTTCAGTTGGAAAATAAGATATTTTGAAAATACAGAGAAAAGCAGAAAGCTCTCTGCTCGGTGGCAATTAGGTAAGGAACATTGTTGAGTCACATACCCGTAGGTTTTGCTATGACCTCAAATACTTTCGTAGAAAATAGATACAATAAATACAATAATTCGCTTATGAGTCTCGGTGTATTTCAAACCATCCAACATAAATTGAAAGGTCTAAATTAATTGGTAAATAAAATGTATAACAACTTGGTTTTGATCTGATTTGATAAAAAAGAATCTTACAAAAAGGAAAAGTCAACTACTTGATAATGTAAAGCAGTTGAGTAATTGCTGTGAAAATTACCTCCTAAAAACTAAGTGCCAAATCAGATAAAATAATCTGCACCAACGTCATTTGATGAATAAAACACAACTTGCTTCAACACATTGCAAATGCAAACTATAATTGTTTCCCATTACGGCTTAATGTAAACCACTGAATCCTCATATTAGTTGCAAAGATTAATCAGTATGATGCGTTTCATTAACTGACAGCTGTGAGGGATAACACTCGGGTAAAGCGATTATAAACATAACTGCCATAATGTAATCGGTGTTTGTAAATGTGGCTGCTGATATTCTGAAAGTTCCCTGACAGAACTCAGTCGTGTAAAGATGTGATGATACAACCAGTTTGAAAAAAGAATAAATAAATAAAAAAAAAGAAAAACTTTAATGCTCAGTAACTGAATTTCAAAATGTTGTAAATTTGTATTAAAACAATACTATCACCGTATGTCTTTCGTGTTATAGAAAGGGACTAAAAGGACAGCTGCTCCCTTGCAGCCTTGATTTTTATCAAAAGGATAGGCCCACTGCCAGCAACTGAAGATTCTGTTGCCTTGCAGTTGGACTATATAATTATAGTCAGAGGTTAGACCCTCCGCTAATAAGTGTGCCTGATGACTGCAAGGCGTGCGATCGTAAAATCCTTGTGCCAAATTATTGACCATGCCTGATGCCTTTAGGGCTCATCAGGCAACCGACCCCTTAATGTAGGAATAACGTGGGAAAGAAGACGACTTGACGCAGACATGAAATAAAATAAAACATGCACCTCTAACAAACAGTTTTATGATTAGATCGACTTTCCAAAATCAAATGGCTTCTTTACTTTTGAACTTGTATTAATAATATCCATAAACTATGACCCCAAAAATTTTGTGTAACATTGCTTCATCTGACTGTTTTATAGGGGTTTTAAAACCTTACTACAGACATGCATATACACATAAAGGGTGTGCATGGTTATGCGTCATAGAATTGTGTATTTTATGCGTATATGATTCTGTTTAGGTATATTTACACACATTCCCAACTGTGTGTATGATTTTAGATTATATAGATAAGGTATGTGTGTATGCTTATGCGTATAAGAATCCGTATATTCATGTTTTAGTAGATTACGCTTATGTGCATGTATGCACAGTATGTTTTCTATTATGTGTATCTGCGTAAGTTTGTGTATGCATATTAAACGTGTGTTTTAAGTTCCCGTAACCAAACATTACACAAACTTGCTGATTTTTGGCTTAGTCAACCTTTCCTGAACGACAATGAAAACGTTTGCCAATACTGACCAGCTGTAACATCGCAATTTCCCTAAAGATTGACTTTAATCTAACTGTAGATATCTCTTAGTGCATGAGGATAATGCATTCATATATGAATCTTTATCCAATATCCGCTTTACAGGTAATCTGTTATTGGTGTATGCACGGATCTTTAGTTACCTTGAAGCTGGAAAACTTCAAATCTTGTCATGATTTTTTTACTTTACAGTTTATTGGAAATATTACATGAATTGCTTGATGTAAAGTCGTATATATATATATATATATATATATATATATATATATATATATATATACATAAATATAATTTATATATAATATATATATATATTATATATATATATATAATTTATATAATACATATATATATATATATATATATATATATATATATATATATATATATATATATATATATATATATATATACATATAATCTTGGTTTAGAAATATATTTCTAAAGATTTGTAGACCCATAACTGATTTATAGGCCCAGTTAAACGACACTTCTTCAGCATGCCACTTTGAAATGAGAAAAAAAAGATATTTCTTCTATCAATGATAATTCTGTATTGAAGAGTATCCGTCGGCAAGCTATTGCCACTACAGCAATATTGAAATTCTGTAACATTACAGTTCTCTGCTTCTGTATCTTTGTCTATTACGGTTTTCTTTATTATAGGCAAGACTTAATATTCACAAAATTACCAGCGACTAATTATCCTATTAATCCTAGTTATACAGTCCTGAAAAATGGAAAATCTAAATTCTTTTGGAGAATATTTCTTGGAAGATAAGTCTCGTCAAGAATGTAAATTTGCTATTGTTTTTCTGTTACGCTTCTGAATAAGGCGATTCCAATACTTGATTTCCATTGTGGTGAGAAGAATGAAGTGATTAAGATTTTTATTTTTTAATTATAGCTCCCAAAGGAAGTAGAAGAATGAAATAAGTCTTTCTTGCCTTTTTGTTTATTGTAATATCTATAACCAATAAGAACATAAAGTTAGTTCAGTTTCATCTTAAAAGGCGACACTAATCGTGAGAGAAAACATATATTGTATTACAAAAATTAAGGATACATGTCTTTGTAATGCGCATAGATACGCAATGAGTTTGTCTGAAAAAAAATTACTTCATAACGAGCAATCGTAAGAAAGTATATTGTGTTAACAAAATTCATTACACATGTCTTTGTAAAACGCATAATGACGCAATGAGTTAGCAGGAAAATGTATAAATTACTTCATAACGATGAATAATCTTTCCCTCTTTATAAAAACTGCATTGCCATAAATTCTTACTGGCAGAACAAATAAGCATCTTATAGCTTACGAATCTGGCGACATCATTCAGTTCGTCTCCGCTGACAATTCGCGTTACAAAAAAGGTGAACTAAACTTGCAAGGAGGATGAATACCCTTTCCATTCATAGTTTATATAGGACATATCTGTTTTTGACGTTGTTGATAGTTTATATAGGACATATCTGTTTTTGACGTTGTTAATAGTTTATATAGGACATATCTGTTTTGACGTTGTTAATAGTTTATATAGGACATATCTGTTTTTGACGTTGTTAATAGTTTATATAGGACATATCTGTTTTTGACGTTGTTAATAGTTTATGTAGGACATATCTGTTTTTGACGTTGTTAATAGTTTATATAGGACATATCTGTTTTTGACGTTGTTAATAGTTTATATAGGGCATATCTGTTTTTGACGTTGTTGATAGTTTATATAGGACATATCTGTTTTTGACGTTGTTAATAGTTTATATAGGACATATCTGTTTTTGACGTTGTTAATAGTTTATATAGGACATATCTGTTTTTGACGTTGTTAATAGTTTATATAGGACATATCTGTTTTTGACGTTGTTAATAGTTTATATAGGGCATATCTGTTTTGACGTTGTTACTGTTTTTAGAATGATTAATTGTTAATGTATTCTCATCATTTATTTATTTCCTTATTTCCTTTCCTCACTGGGCTATTTTTCCCTATTGGAGCCCTTGGGCTTATAGCATCTTGCTTTTCCAACTAGGGTTGTAGCTTGGCTAGTAATAATAATAATAATAATAATAATAATAATAATAATAAGAACAAATTCAAGGAATATACGACGAAGAAAATCCTTCAAACGAAATTACAAAATACTCCTGGAGGACAATTGATTTCCTTCAGATATCGTCGAATAACAGAGTTTGATTTCTGTTGGATGCGCGTTTCGTATTTTGCAAATTGGTTGCAAAGAGAAGGTTTAACTTGGTGCACTTTGGGGTCTCTTCAGAGTCTAGAATACCCATAATTTATTTTTGGTTCTCAAAATTATTAGCTTTCATAACTATGTGAATAAAGGCAAATATAAAGATATCTTCTTAAAGGAAATTATTTTCATTTCAGAGCAGATAAAAAGATATATTCAAAATGAAAAGAGAACTAACATATAACACTTTGAGGTTTCTTCAGAAACTAAAATGTCCATAATTCATTTATTTGTCCTCGGAATTATAATCATTCATCACTGCATGAATAAGGACACATATAGATATACCTTTATAAATGAAATTATTTGGTTTTGCAGCAAAAAAAAATTGCTATTCAAAATAATTCCTCTCTATCTGACAATTCAATCCTCCATATAAAAGTTATCTTGGCTACTATAATATGACTGAATCTAACACATTACCATTCTTATAAACTATTTAGCTGTGTGAAGAAAATAACATTTTATAAGTTTTTTTTCTGATTATTATTAACGTATAGAAAAATTAATTCTGGCAATGGGGTCGTGTGCAATCTAAACACAAACACTGATCAAGGTGTTAGCTTACTCAGACATAAACTCGTAAACACTAATAATAAATTAAACTGTTAAGTTGTTTTATCTGCAATTTTTGTCTAAAATTCACACTTTAACAAATTCTGATTATGGGTTCGTGCGCAATCTTTGCACAAACACTGCGTCTTAACATAACCAAAAAGACACAATTGTAAATAACCGATAGTAGATAAGATATTTATATCTCGAACATAACTCTTCAATTACCTGTAAATGGAAGATAAAATTATTGTAACCTCTAGCTAGAATAATTTGTTTTCAAAGCTCTCGATCTATCCAGGGAATATAGAACTATTCCCAAGAAGCCAAACCTATCCTCTAATAACCAAAAAAAAAAAAAAAAAAAAAAAAAAAAAAACTATCGGATATTTCGACGACTCTTGTCATACTTCTTCTTCTTCTTTGTCTACATCTTTTCCCACTTCTATGTAAGGTCAATGTTTCTGGTCAGCTTTCTCGATCTACCTCTGTCCCACACCTCATCACCGGTTAATCCCTTTGATCGAAGGTCATCCTTGATACAGTCCATCCACCTTCGCTTTGGTCTCCCTCTCCTTCTCGTTCCCTGTACCTCCATTTCCATCACTCTCCTCCCAATATACTGTTCATCTCTTCTCATTACATGACCATACCACCTCAGTCTACTTTCTTGGATCTTATCTGATAGTTTTCTAACTCCTGTGGTACTCCTAATTACCCCATTCCGTATCTTATCTCTTCTTGTCACCCCACACATCCATCTCAACATTCTCATCTCTATTACCAATTGGGATTATACGCCACCTTTATTTTCCTTTTTGATTCATCATCATCAACATCAACCGTTGCCAGTCATTTGCAGTAAAAAAGATGCCAGACATGTCCTTCCACCTGCGTCTGTTTATGGTATTTATATGCCAGAGTATACCCGCAAATTTTTTTATCTCGTCAATCCATCTTCTTCTCTTCCTTCCCCTACTTCATTTGCAATCTTAAGGGACCCATTCTGTTGATCGGGTCTGTCATTCTCATTATATGTCATCCCCGCGTCCATTTTATTTTTCTTACGTTGTTAGAATATCCTCTACTTAAATTGGCTTTCGTGTATATGTCGCTCTTTTTTCTCTCTGAGTGTTAATCCAATCATTATTCTTTCCAAAGTCTTCGATTAATTTGGTTTAAAACTCATGTTCCGGTGTTATTTTTTTTACGTATATAAAGGTATGCATGTGCATTTATATTTATCTTAATTGGTATGTATTGACTACATAATGTCATTTTCTCTTTTCTTTTGATCTTTTTCGTTCTAATCTCAAATTTTTCACTTTACATGGGTGTGTGAATATATATTTAAATATATATATATATATATATATATGTATGTATATATATATATGTATATATATATATATATATATGTATATATATATATATATATATGTATGTATATATGTATATATATATATATATACTCGTATATGTATATATATATATATATATATATTTATATATATAAGTGTATATATATATATATATATATATATACATATATGTATATATGTATATATATGTGTATATAAATATATATGTATATATGTATTTATATATATGTGTGTATATGTGTATGTATGTATATATATGTATATATATATATATATATATATATGTATATGTAAATCACCAGTGTTAGTGATATATATTTATATGTATATATATGTATATATATATACAGTATGTATACATATATATATATGTATATATATATTTATATATATGTATATATATTTATATATATATGTATATTTATATAGGTTTATATATATATGTATGTATATATATAATAATGTATATATATGTATATATGATATATATATATATGTATGTATATATATGTATATATATTTGTGTATATATGTATATATGTGTATATATATGTACATATATGTATGTATATATATGTATGTATATATGTATGTGTATATGTACATATATACATATATATTTGTATATATATAAATGTATATGTGTATATATATATATATATTTATATATATATATATATATATATATATATAAATGTATATGTGTATATATTTATATATATACATATATATATATATATATTTATATATATATATATATATATATATGTATATATACAGTATATATATATATATATATATGGGTGTATATATGTATATATATGTATATGTGTATATATATGGGTGTATATATATGCATATATGTGTGTATATATATATATATATATATATATATTCTTGTCACACTCGGGTGGAGGTAGCCATACCTTGGTGAGAGAAAGAGTATTTGAGAGGTAAACTCGGAAACCACACTCTTTCACAAATTGCCAAACCAGCGTGTTTTACTACAGAAAAAGGGATGTGGTAGGAAGAGTTGAATCTGTATGCCTGCATTGGGTACACCAGTATATTTAATAGACTATTACTTATTTAGTGAAATTAGCATCCCTCGTATTTAATATGAAAATAAAAAAACTCTTGATTCTTTATTAAGAAAATGAGAGATGAGTACCCAGCAAGATACTAAGAAGAAGAGGAAGCGGAAAAATCAAATACTTAGTGAAATTTCAATTTTGTTTTCATTTTTTTTTTTTGATAGAATAAGCAAACCTAGTTGGTTATAATGCTGATAATATTGATCATATGATAGGGATGATCAAATAATAAAGATCTTAACACGACATGTCCTTCCCCTCGCGTCTATTTATGGTCTTTCTATGAGAGTTTATACCAGCAAATTTTCTTAGCTCGTTAATCCATCGTCTTCTCTTCCTTCCTCTGCTTATTTGACAATCTCTTGAGACCCATTGTGTTACTTGGCATGACCATCTATTATCTGTCATTCTTATTATATGTCCTGGCCATGTCCATTTCTATTTCTTACATGTTAGAATACCCTCTGCGTTAGTTTGCTGCCGTATCCATGCTGCTCTTTTTCTATCTCACATACATGAGTAAATTTGGATAAAGTCATTGATATAGATGTAGCCTTTGTAGATGTGAAAGTATGAATAATGAAAATGACAATCCAGTTCATTCATAAAGACCAAAGCTAAGAAAACAAAACTAAGGTTATGACATGATGTTTAAAGACTTTATCACTCTGCCTGAAATATCCAATACCTGAGAATTTACCAGACCAAATAAGGCCTCAGAAATATTAGAATTTCTTCACGCAACGAAAAATGATCAATTACGAAAAACGTGTTGAAAATATAGTTTTATCCTAATTTAGTCGCTTTAATGCCGGGCATTATTCTCTCTCTCTCTCTCTCTCTCTCTCTCTCTCCTCTCTCTCTCTCTCTCTCTCTCTCTCTCTCTCTCTCTCTCTCTCTCTCTCTCTCTCTCTACTCTTGAATGTCAAAAGTCATCCAATAATTCACGGAAATTCCAAGTTAAACCTTTTCGTTGGGAAAAAAATTTCTGAACCGACATAGTACAAATTTCTATCCGTGCTGTTACCCAATGCAATTTTCATTTTACGTATGCAAGTACACATACGCATACGCGTGCACACAAATATATGTGTATGTGTCTGTATTTGTATATCCATATCTATATGTACATATGTATATGTGCATGTTTAGGTTGTGTATATGGATTTATCTCATATTTATGATCACATGCGCCTTGTCAGGGAGTTATCTTCAAAATGTAAAAAAATAGTGAATGGATTTAAGAATTAATCAGTCTCTTGGGCTCTTTGAATGTTCTTTACATTTTTATGTGATTAAACACAGTTTTCGCTAAGGAAAAGAAATTTTATTATATGTGTTTGTTTTGGAACCACCTACTAAAATATCGCTAAACTCTATTTTCACTTTTTATGGCAATAATTTTTTTTTTATTCATATCCAATTGTTTTTTTGTTTTTGTTTTTCATTTGCTTCATCTTATAATTACCATTCATGGATTACTATGAAATATAATTAGGTTCGGTGAAAAAGGGTAAATAAATCCATTCATGAACTAAAGCATCACCTTTATGGGAGCTGGATTTTGTTCTGATAAAACATTTTGATATTTATACAAAGCGATGAAATCGTTATGTTTGACTTAGATCTCTGACAATGTTACATAGAATTTATTCTATAGTTAAAACGGTCCTACATATTTTTGAATAATTTTTTACTTGGTGGTTCGTGATTGAATCAGAACCCCCATAATTGTTCTTTTTTTATTTTTTACTTCAATCCTAAACTGATATATAACCCGAAGACAGAGAAGAGACATGAACAAAGGATCAAAATTCCATTAACCTTCTCTCTCTCTCTCTCTCTCTCTCTCTCTCTCTCTCTCTCTCTCTCTCTCTCTCTCTCTCTCTCTCTCTAAGTCATCAAAGAGCTAACAGAAATCCACGGTTAAACCCTTCGCTAAGATGGACTGAATTATCTTTTTAGAAAAGGCGATGTTTACCTGTGTATTAAAATGTATTACTTTGCGCTTATATGATAATTGCAGCGTGAGGATAATGTTGAAGAATTGACTGCTGAAATGTTTCCCTTCCAGTGTATGGACAGAAGAGCTATTATCTTTAATTTCGGTTTATCTTTCAGATTTGAGCTAATGAAAGGAAACTTGGTGTTCCTCACGCTGTGTTTTGTAGGCCGTACCTAAGAAGGGTCTCTGTAGATTTCCTTTGCCCCCCCCCCCCTGACTTGCTTTATAGCCTTCTAGTTTTTGTTTGTCCCTACATCATTTCTCCCGTCTTTCTGCCCAGCCTTTTAGAGTTTTATTTCTCGTAGCGGAACAGCAGTTTTTTTTTTTTTTTAAAGCCCCAGTTCCCACTTACACAATTCTATCTTATTTATCTTCGTCTTATTTATTTTTTTTTTTTTTAAGTTTTTTATAGTTTATATATGAAAGATCTATTTGATTGTTGTTACTTTTCTTGAAATGTTTTGATTTAATCGATTATTACTTCCCTTGCTGTTTATTATATTTCCTTGTTTCCTTTCCTCATTGGACTATTTTTCCCTGTTGGAGCCATTGGCCATTTAGCATCGTGCTTTACCCTTAATAATAATAATAATAATAATAATAATAATAATAATAATAATAATAATGATAACGAAGAACAAAAATTCAGAATTTCAATCGTTTGATCCAAGGAAATAAAGTAAATGAAATTAAGAAACCCGACTAAAATGTCTTTTACAGTGATAATATATTATAATGAGGCCCTTGACCATTCCGGTTCTTTTATTTGGTGACCCGTTGTGTTTCTATCTCTAAAACAGAAAATCTTTTATGTCTATGTCTATGTCTGTCTGACGGTTTATCAAGTATCCCTGCTTTCGCTATTAAGCGTTCAGACGGGATTTCCAAATCACTTATGTTATAGTTAAAAATTTAAAAGTCTATGTAATATAAAGAGGGTTAATTGCATTTGTCTCAGTGTTATAGCTGAGTGAAAATAAATGGGTTTTCAATAGCTTTTTGAACTGAAAGATATTTTCAGCTCACTTAACTGATGCCGGAAGTTGATTATACAATCTAGGAGCGCAGTGCTTAAAAGTTCTCGTACCAAGAGTGGTCGTTGCACGAGGCTCATCAAGTCTGTAATCATCACGGGAAAGGCGTGTATGAACACCAGGCCCTACTATGTATCTTTTCAGGCAACCTTTAAGATACAATGGCTCTCCCGTGTTAATAGCTTGATATGTCAAGACGCAAAGTTTAAAAATAATCCTTGCTTTGACTGGTAACCAGTGTAATTTGATTAAAGTTGGAGTAATATGTTCTCGCGGGGATATACCAACAATTAGTCTAGCAGCTCTATTCAAAATCATTTGAAGTTTCTTAAGACGATAATTAGGTAAATTGTAATACAACGAGTTACAATAGTCTACTCTACTAACTACCAAACTATTAATTAGCAGCTTAGTGGCATCTTCGTTAAGATATTTTCTAATGGATGCGATATTCCTCAGATGATAATTTGCGGTCCTAACCACATTGTTAATATGTTCATCTAATGTCAAAGAACCATCAACTACTACCCCGAGATCTCTGACTTTATCAGTTGACAAGATATTTTCCTTATTGGTGGAGATGCTATTAACGTTATCAAACCTTCTTAAGTTATATTTAGTGCCAATTAGAATACATTCAGTTTTGTTTTCATGTAGTTTCAGCTTTTTCTTTTGCATCCATTTCGAAACAGCTGCCATAAGTCTATCAATAACAGCTTGATCTTCAATAATGTCATCCACTATTAAATAGAACTGGGTGTCATCAGCAAAATATTTACATTGAACGCCATGTAATTTGAATATCCAAGACAACTCGATTGTATAAATACTAAAAAGAACCGGGCCAAGTACGCTTCCTTGTGGAACACCCGTGGTGAGCTTTCTACTTTCATAATATCTATTTTTAACCTTCACCTTGAAAGATCTATTCGATAAATAGTTATTAAACCATTTAAGAGCATCCCCATCGATCCCAATAGCAGTCATATCCTCTATTAACACTTCATGAACCACTGTGTCAAATGCAGCGCTTAGATCTAGGAGAATGAGCAAGCTACATCTACCGTCATCAGAGAAACCTAACAAATCATTTATTACGGCACAAAGAGCTGTTTCAGTTGAATGGAATTTCCGATAAGCCGACTGATCTTCAGGAATAGCTCCAATTACTTTCAAGTGCTGACTGAGTTGATCTAAAACGGAAGTCTCGATCATTTTTGACAAAAAAGACAAGTTAGAAATTGGTCTGTAAGATTTCAATTCTTGATGATCAAGGGATCCTTTAAGAGATGGTTTAATGATAGCAACTTTTTCAGAGGACGGGACTAAGCTCTTAGTAATACTGAAGTTGACTATTCGAAGCTGCAATTGCAATAACCTATCTAAGTTCGGGGCGTCGATGACCTCATTTATTGAAAAAGGATCGTTACTGCAATAAGAGCGGCCAGAACTAATGAACATAGTTTTGTAAGCATCGAGTGAAATTGGCCTAAACTGCAAGAACTTTGAGAAAGGAAAATCAGGAAAGTAAGGATAGGGGCAAGAAACATCAGTTGTGAACTTACAAAGTAGACAGGCAACCTTTGACTCAAAGAATTCAGCAAATTCATTTGCCAATTCAAGCTCAGACCTCCCGTCTGGTAAAACATGCCTCTTAATTTTCCCTAAAAGTTCATCGAACACAGAATACAGCCTTTTGATATTGGACCTAACCTCAATTACTTTTTCATTATAATATGTCTTCTTTACATTTCTTAATAAACTATTTACCTCATTCCTAGCTTCCACATATAACATTCGATTTCTCTTTGTTTTGTGCTTATGCCAACGTGACTCTGCCAACCTCCGTCTTTTCCTAGCTTCCCTAATTGCAGCATTGAACCATGGGGAGCTGTCTTTTATGACAATATCTTTTTCTACCACAGGGCACATTTTATCATATTCTTTGGAAAATACAGAAAAATACAAAGCAACAAGACAGACCACACATTCACCTACAGAAACATTTCTGCTACTATTTAAGTCAGTACACCCACAGGGTTCATTATATTTTTCTTCAATAACAGTAACACCCACATCAATTAGTACAGTAGAGTCTAATAACCGTTTGTTCCTAAATGTTATTTTAGTCCTAAGTTTACTTGATAATAAGACTGAAATATCAAACATAATAAGCTTGTGTTAAAAGGAGATAGAAAAATCTGGCTCCACTATCAAATTCATAAAGTAATTATCACCCGTAAAACAAAACACAGCATCTAAAATATGATCTGACCTAGAGGTAAATACATTCACCTTATTGACAAAATTCATATTGTTCATTATATCAATAAACTTCTTTACATTTGTATCTCTATAATTCTCTAACCAAATATTAAAATCTCCATATATATATATATATATATATATATATATATATATATATATATATATATATATATATATATATATATATATATATATATATATATATACATTACATTTTTCATTTTCAAAACAATCCAAGAATACAGAAAAGTCTTCTAAAAACGTAACCTTGCTTAGCTGAGGAGGACGATATATACTAAAAATAAAAACTGTACATTATAGGCCTTAAACTCCAAGGCTAAATACTCAAAACTCACAAATGCTCCAACAACCCTAATTCTAGCGTTTGTAAATGTTTTGGATAAAACAATGCCAACCCCACCTCCCTGACCAAAATCACGTGGTGTGTGAAAAAGTTTATGAGTGTCCGGCAATAGTTCATTAATTTTCAAATTATCAGTAGCACTTAGCCATGATTCTATTTTAGCGAATGCATCTATTCCTTGTTCACAGATTGATTCTCTTAATTCTGTTGTCTTGTTGCGTACTGACTGCGCATTCAGTAAGGCACATTTTATTCTTCTATTACTGGAATCCATGATCAGTCTGTTGGGCAATTCGCTTCGTCTCAGCAACATTCGATGGACAATTCCAGTCAAAAACAGCATGTTTATTATCGGAGAGGTTCATTCGCGCACAATGATGACATTTCAAACTTTCAGACTGAGCTTCTTTGGCTAACTAAAACCCATATAAGATGCGGTTAAAAAGAAATTATTTCAATAAGAAATGTAATTTCAACATTGAATGAAAAATTTACCATATAGACTATTCTATCCATAAGGATATTAACAAAAAATTAAGTTTTCCATATACTGAACAAAGCCGTCTGAAAAATATTTTGACTCAAATTGTAGGACAGGAAAAGAAATGAGACTGAGAGAGATTACTCGAATACCATATGTAGATAAGATCATGGTGAGGGTCAGATGGAGATGGTTTGACCATGCTCTTGGCACTCCCCAAGAGAGATTAGTTCACTAAATTTTCAACTCGGCTCCACAAGGCACTAGAAGAGTTGGAAGACCAAAGCCTACATGGTTGAAGACTATGCAGCTTGGAGGAGGAGATGTTGAATGTAGAAGTATTGATTTAAAAGCTCCACATAGAGATGAAGGTTAATTGATATACTGAACAGGGAATA
Source organism: Palaemon carinicauda (assembly GCF_036898095.1). Taxonomy (NCBI): domain Eukaryota; kingdom Metazoa; phylum Arthropoda; class Malacostraca; order Decapoda; family Palaemonidae; genus Palaemon; species Palaemon carinicauda. The sequence goes on along the minus strand of NC_090757.1, from coordinate 55,198,842 downwards.
ATTATGAGAGTCAACTCTAATATTTATTATTACCATTTATAGAAATTTACTTGCATTTATCGCAATGACTGTGAGCTTTCAACAAACATTCTAATGATCATGATACGGTAGTAACTTTGATGATTCTAACAACATAATTTAATGTAAAGATTTTGGAAGTATTTATGATATTTATCATTTAAAGAATATTACTGAAAAGTTATCGCAAATATAATAGTTTCAACAAACATTTTGATTATTACTATACGTATGTAATAATGATTTTACCAACGCAATTTAATGTAACGATTTTATTTATGATAATATTTTATTACTATTTATACAAAATTACTTGCATCTATCATGATAACAAAATATCAACAAACATTCTATCATAATACGTTGATAATTATAATGATGTAAACAGCATAATTTAATGTAAAGATTCTGAAAACATTTATGAATATCGAAAGTAAGTCAAACTCCTCCATCCTTGACTTGCGTGTGAAATCAAGAAATTAAATAATCCTTTAAAGGACTTAGAAGCCTTTGCCACTGCTCTGGACATCCTTTATCTAATTAGGGAACATTGACAGGCACAAAGGGGGAAGACTCTAATGTCCTCATTGTTAGGGACCTGGAACCCAACTCCTGCTGCAGATATCATTAGTCACTTGTTGAGGGAGAGTTTGTAAATGATAGAACTATGTTTAGTTGTGAGAAAGTTATTTGTATTATATAGCATATCTATACGGTAGATATAGGTGATAGATGTATGCATGGGATATAAAGATATATATTATATGGAAATACTGTATATCATCATCATCATCATCTCCTACACCTATTGACGCAAAGAGCCTCGGTTATTTTTGCCAGTCGTCTCTATCTTGAGCTTTTAATTCAATACTTCTCCATTCATCATCGTCTACTTCGCGCTTCATAGTTCTCAACCATGTAGGCGTGGGTCTTCCAACTCTTCTAGACCCTTGTGGAGCCCAGAAGAGCATTTGGTGAACTAATCTCTCTTGTGGAGTGCGAAGAGCATGCCCAAACCATCTCCATCTACCCCTTGTCATCATCTTATCCATATATGGTACTCGAGTAATCTCTCTTATAGTTTCCTTTCTAATCCGTCCTACCATTTAACTCCCAATATTCTTCTGAGGGCTTTGTTCTCAAATGTACTAAATCTACTGAGAAATTACTTCATTGTCATACCATGACTTATGTCCACAGAGTAACACTGATCTAACTAAACTGATATATAGTCTGATTTTTATATGTAAATTCAGGCGATTTGATTTCCAAATTTTACTTTACCTAGCCAGTGTCTGATTTTCTTTTTTTCAATATTTCGCTAAGCTCTGATTCTAAAGACCCTGTATACAAGATCAAAGTTCCTAAATACTTGGATGATTCTACCTCATTACTCCTTTCTCTCTCCAATGATATTGATTACTCTGTTCTCATCATCTCTGTCTTTCCTCTATTTATCTTCAGCCCTACCTCGAGTGATATTTCATACATCCTGGTAAGCAAGCTTTGCAAATCCTGTGGTGTTCTACTAACAAGGGCAGCATCATCAGCATACTATAGGTCTGCTAAATTCTTATCACCAATCCAGTCCAATCCTTCTCCACTATCTCTGACTGTTCTATGCATTACAAAATCCATGAGGAGGATAAACAACATTGGTGACCAACACATTCCCTTGGAGTACTCCGCTGTTTACTGGAAATTCATTTGATAAGACTCAGTTAATATTAACCTTGCACTTGCTATGCTCATGAGCAGACTTAATTAAATTTACATATTTAAGAGGAATTCCATAATAACGCAAGAATCTCCACAAAATTGGACAGTGAACACTATCAAAGGCCTTTTCTTAGTCCAAAAGTGGATTTCTATATTCTACACATTGCTGTAGAACATGTCTCAAAATGAAAAATTTGGTCAGTGCAACTTTTACCTTTTCTAAATCCTGCTTGTTCATCTCTCAGCTTTTCATCAATCTTTCTCTCCAGTCTCTTTAGGATAAGTATACTATATATTTGTATAACAGCTGACGTAAGTGTTATACCTCTGTAATTATTGTAATTAGTCAGGACACTTCTAACTCTCATTTATCAGGTTTTGCCTCTTCATGCCACATTCTACAAAATAATCTGGGAAGTAGTCTGGGAGTCACTTCATTTTCGGCCAGTATTATCTCGGCAGTTATTCCATCGTAACCAGTGGCTTTCCATCTCCTGAGTTTTTTAATGAAAGCCTCGAATTCAAACACACTGAATTCATTATATGGCCACATCAAGATCATCAGCTTCAGGTATATCAATCAAATTATTCCCTTCATATCTCCTAATCATAACCTCATTAATGTATTCCATCCAACGTTGTCTTTCTTCATCTTCTGTTGCGATAATAGATCCATCTCTCGTTTTGATGGGTATATGCTTCTTTTTCCTTGCCCCAGTCGAGATTTCATTAATAATTCTATGAGCAATTCTCACACCATAGCCACTTCCTGAATTCGTAGCTTTGTCAGTCCCATCTGCTCTACTGTCTAAATATTCTCTCCAGTCATTCCTGGCTTTTGTTTTGACCCCACTGTCTGTCAATACTGGATTACTTAGCATGTTGTACCTTGTAATTTTCATTACTACCTCCAAAACTTTCTACAATCAATTTCTGTCTTTGTCTCATTTTTATAGTATCCCAAGTATCATTTGCTATCCATGGCTTTCTCCTTTTTACTGTGTGACCTAAGTCTTCACTTCCAGCTGACTGATATATGTTTTTAATATCACACCCTTCTTCATTAATTGTCTGTTCTTCGTCTCTCAAAGTCCCTAAGACTGCAAATCGGTTCCTACATTCAATTGCAAATGTTTCTCTGTGCTCTTCTTCTAAAGGCTTTGTTGTATCAAACCTAGGTATTCTATCCATCTTTCTGTTGGGTGCTTTCAGTTTTAATTTAAGTGTGGCAATGAGGAGCTGGTCATATTTCATTTGTGTATTTAAGAGATGTATGACCTGTTCGTAAGGTGAGTTCCACTCATGTAGGTTTAAGTAATGCATGTAATTTACATAATACTTTCGTCATTCATTTAATTGCATTTCATTCAAGTTAGTATATGTAAATTTGGGTTTTTTAGAGAACTCACTTTTTATTCCACATAGTTTTGCTATGAAATATTATGTAATCTTTAAGTATGTTGTATGACACACGAGGTATGAGCACAAGAGATTACATAATTTTTTATGTTCATAAGTGGTTAGAAAATATGTGAAATTTCCCGAATAAAGTTTTCCTTTTTTTTATTGTCACAAGAGGAAGGTGGGTGGAGTTAGCTGAAAGAGAGTTGCCTAGCAAGCAAGGTTAGTACCCCTTCTTCAAATTACTACATTGGCAACCTTATGCTGCTAGAGCCATGCCCCCCACGCTACGAGAATGATCTACGAGAATTTTTTTGACGAATTAAGTCAATATATATAGACCCTAGGAATGCATAAGCAGCAGAAGAGACCCAGCATATCCCTTTGAAAGAGGCCAACGTCGGCCTGCCCTGTCTCCTCTCAAATGTGTGTCCTCTCAAACGTGAAAAGCGATTTCTATCCGACAGATATTGTGTATAGTGTTTTTCAAACGTTGGTAAAATTATAGGATATTAATTCAAGTGTAGTGTGTCAATGTAAGTACATTTTAACATAAATTTTGTAACTGGCCCTGTGACATTAAGGTTAAACAGTGAAGTGCATTAAAACTTTTGCTTAACCGTTCTTTAACCTTGTGTGAACCAAAAGACGTAAGTGTAACAGTTACATATATGTAAATTTCATTATTGTATGTTCATTAGAATGTTGAAGTGTTAACTCTTTTCATTGATTATCAAAATTGAATATTTTTATAGATTAATTTCTAATGAAACCAGGGATTTTATAGTTTTTAAAATGTCTTTCCTTTGTCTTAGTCCAAGGTTTAGTTCAGGTTTAATAATTTGAGTGATTTATTTGTTGGTGTTATTTCTTATGAATTACTAATTACTTTTTATAGAATATATTTATTTTTGTAAAGTGTGTATTATTTCAATCACCAATATTTTTCTCAGGGCTTTGCTCGTATTCTATGACTAAGAACCAAAGTAAGAGGTTGGTTTTTATTAGTTTGCATAAGTAATCACCTAGTTTTTTTTTTTTTTTTTTTGAGTGATGAAAGAGACCTGTGGATATTCAGTGTTCATATATATTGCCGTCTGGGAGTTGCGTAATATTTTCAGAGATTGGGTATTATTTTTCAAGTGTAACAGACTTATGTAATATAATCAGGTAAGTTTGTAGCTCGAGAAGTTATATATATTTTTGGTGCCCAGACCCTTGGAATCAAGTAAGTCTATTTTAAATATTGGTGATAACAGGGTTGTGTTTTGAATAAAGTTTTGACCAGTTTAGTGGTGATAGGATTATGTGTCTTGTTAGGATATATTTTTTGGAGAGGTATATTTTTTCTAAAGTACAATAGTTTTTGGAAAACCCAATCGTTTGGGCCCCTACCTGCATCACAAGGACATCGTTACCGTTTTATTGTCATTGACCGCTCCACTCTTTGTCCTGAAGCAATTCCCATGGAGACTGCAATATCTGCTTCGTGTACTGTACAGCTGCCTTACACTCAGGAAGGATAGTGAGATTTGGTATCCTGACCATATTACCTCTGATAGAGGTACCCCCTTTTATCTCTCAATTGTTGACATCATTAGCAACCTCCTGGAAATCACCGTACATCAGACAACCATCTACAACCCTGCTGCCAACGGAATGGTTGAACATTTTCATCGCACCCTCAAAGCATCTTTGCTGTCCGGCTGCAAGGACTCCAACTGATTTACCCAGCTTACCGTGGTCCTCCTGGGACTAAGAACCACTCCTAAAGACGCCCTGGATGTCTCTGCAGCGGAAATGGTCTATGGCGACGACACATTTGTCGTCCATGGTTATTTTTTTTTCCCTTTGCAACCCCCTCTGACAATCTCCAGCACCTACGTCGCATTCTAGGAAAATTTGCTCCATATTGCCAGACTTACAGGCCTTCAGCTAAGTAATGCATACTGACAGATCTGCACTCGGCAATGCATTCTTGATTAACAGGCGCAGCAAAGATGACTGGGTTGCCATTGATCGCCTAAAACTTGCATATATCCTGTCAGATGACCCGCCTACAGAACCCCTTTCAAGAGCAGGGCACTCTATTTCAAATGTGTGTCATTTCTAGTGGGGTGGCCATGTACCACAAGTATTTCCTACGCGCTCGTATACTGTAACGTTTTTTTTTTTTTTTTTTCCAACACTCGCTCTTCCCTGCACTGTTAATAAAGCGACCAGTATAAACTTGATTGTTCATGCCCAATGCTGTTTGAATTTTTGTGACGTTCTTGCTCATAAGTCATAGTATTGAAGCTTG
>NC_090757.1:55183402-55188402 GCF_036898095.1 Palaemon carinicauda | reverse complement strand
ATTGTGTGATTTGATGTTGGTAGATTAGCATGGAATTATCTTATCTTTTAAAAAAGAAAGGAATCGAGATTATGGTTGGATAAACTACAAATTTTCATTAGTTTGTAGCAATCATATTTATATTTTAGACATATGCCTGAAGCAGCCATCTATTTATTAGATTTTATTTTCATTTTCCCAGTTGATTAAAATTTCTATCCGAAATGCCAAAACTTGTCCTTAAGCACCCATTTGTTTATTGCAATTTATTTTTATCTTCCAAGTTGATAAAAATTTATGTTGGAAATATCAAAACTCAGTTCAAAATAAGGCTTATTTTTTTAGATATTCTATACCTTAAGCAACCGTTTATTTATTGTAATTTAATTTTTATCTTCCCAATTGATTAAGATTTCTGTTGGAAATATCAAAACTCATTTCAAAATAAGGCTTATTTTTTACACAGCATATACCTTAATCAGCCATTTGATTATCGTAATTTATTTTTTATCTTCCCGGTTTATTAAAATTTCTGTTGGAAATATCAAAACTCAGTTCAAATTAAGGCTAATTTTTGACATCATATATATCGGATAGCTATTTATTTATTACCTCCGCAAACGAAGTTAAAAAGAGATTATGTTTTACCCACTGTTTTTGTGTTTGTTTATTTGCGTGTGTGTGTGTGTGCGCGCGCGTGTGTGTGTGTGTTTCTTTGTGAACAACTTCCTGTCCACATTTTCAATCGTAGAATAATGAAACTTGCAGGGATTAGCTGTTTTATAAAAAACTATTAATGATTAGATTTCGGTAGGTCAATGTCCAAGGTTAAGGTCACGGTCAAGCAAAATGTCCAATTCACGTAATCGGCCATAAAACTTGGTTCATATTTGACTGTATAAAAATCCACGCCAATTAATACATGTTAAGGTCAAAGGTCAATGTGAAAGTTGTGCAAAAGGTCGATAAATAAGCTGCCGTGGCGGAGTTCTGCGCTCTACTGAGTGCCCATCTTCTTGGATTTTTTATTATCTTCCCAAATGATTAGAATCTCTGTTGGAAATATCAAAACTCAGTTCAAAATAAGGCTTATTTATTAGACATATACCTTAAACTGCAATTTATTTTTTGGAATTTATGTTTATCTTCCCAGTTGATTAAAATTTAGTTTGGAAATATTAAAACTCAATTCAAAATAAGGTTAATTTATAGACATCATATATCTTAAGCAGCCATTTATTTATTGGAATTTATTTTTATCTTCCCAGTTGATGAAAATTTCTCTTGGAAGTATCAAAATTCAATTCAAATTAGGGCTTAGTTTTAGACATCATATACCCCAAGCAGCAATTTATTTATTGTGATTTTTTATTTTTATTTTCCCAGTTTATTAAAATTTCTCATGGGAATATCAAAATTCAATTCAAATTAGGGCTTATTTTGTAGACATCATATACCTAAAGCAGTAATTTATTTATTTTGATTTAATTTTATCTTCCCAGTTTATTAAAATTTCTTTTTGGGGTATCAAAATTCAATTCAAATTAGGCCTTATTTTTGGACATCATATACCTTAAGCAGCAATTTATTTATCATGATTTTTTATTTTTATCTTCCAAGTTGATTAAACTATCTGTCGGAAATACCAAACCTCAATTCAAAATAGGGTTTTTTATAATTGGCGTGAATAGTCTTTTTAGAAACCATTTTCGATATTGCTGAATCAACAGCAGTTCATTTGGACAATGATCCTCCCTTCCCAAGTTTATAAATATCTGTCACGAGCCGAACTTTAAAACTATCCAAGCCTTTTTTTTTTCTTTCTTCTTAATGGATAATCATTCAAGAGACAGGAATGTCGTTCCCTTCCCATCCAGCTCCATGTACCCCCGTCCCGTTAACCCATTTTTCCCCCTTCAATCGGGTCCTGGTTTGATAAGCCTGAGCAATTTATTCCCGCTCATCAGTCCTTGCATTAATACATAAACAAATCATGAACGAACCTCAGATCTGAAAAATATTTTTCATTTAACTATTTTTTAAAAAACCAGCGAAATACTAATGAAGCATTTGATACGTCATATGCAAGTTAAGATTTTATTTTATTTATTCTCTTGGAGAACGAAACTGTTTTGTTTAACTTTATACAACTAATTTAAAAATCTGGGTGTGATTCTTGATAACAAATTTACTTTTTTAAAGCAAATTCTGTCTGCTTCTTCTTCAATTGCACGAAAACATTGGCTTCTTGAAGAAGTCTTTCGGTTATATGTCTCTCCTTAGGAAATGTTTATTATTCTTTCATTCTACCTTGTTTCGAGTGTTGTTCATCTGCCTAGTCTCTGAGTAATCGTAATTTGTTGGATAGAAATTGATTCATTAAATTTCTTATTTCTGATTAGGATATTGATATCCAGAGTCACATATCTGGGAAAGATTCTATTATTCCTAATACTGATAATAGTGATTAGGAATTTGAATTAAAAACAAGATCTTAGATATAAATATATGAATGACTGACAGGGAAATTTATATATTACAAGTTTTGTAAGTCTTCGTAAGTGGGAGTAATAAGGATCCCCGTCACAATTCAGAAATAAATAAATATTATCGCTAAGTTTCTATGTATGATGATTATTATCTATAATGTTTTCGCTATCAATTTCTGAATAACCGTTTACAGAAATTTCTCTTTCTCACCATTTCATCTTTTGATAGCATTGAGCAAGTGTGCAAAGATACTTATATTTTTCATCGTGGAATACAATATTCTCTCTCTCTCTCTCTCTCTCTCTCTCTCTCTCTCTCTCTCTCTCTCTCTCTCTCTCTCTCTCTCTCTATTGCAGCAGCCAAAGCCGAAAGCAGACGATATTTTACTGATTATCAAACTAGCTGTCCTGTTTATCATCGAAATCGTCAATCGTCGAAACAAACTAAGCACCTCTGTCTGACACCAGTCATTGAAATAGACATTTCTTTCACGAGTCTTTAAAATAGATAGGTGAAATCGAGGACCAAAAGGATTATTGTCATTTTTACAATGGATGGACAAAGTTAACGTGCGAATAGACAATGGAAAATACCTTTAAAGTTGGGGAATGACTAACCATAACTATTCCCGTATTTCTTATGCAGTATAATCCGAAAAATAACAAGAAGAGTAAAGATGCAAAGAAGCCATAATTTAAAAATAGCTACGCAAGTCATGTTTTGTAACTGCAAACTGTGAATCCTGAATTACCTTTCTCGAGGGCTTCTTTTCCCTCCTTAAAAAAAAAATAATCAACCTGATAAAAAAATGAAATGAAGAGTTGATAAATCTGTTTAAACTTCAACTTTACTGCATGAATCACTTTCATGAAGGCAAAGGCAAATTTTTTTCTATCGACCCCTTCCGGATTATGAGAATTACAAAATTACACAAATATATATATTTTACACAAAAACTACAAAAAGAAGAGACCAATAGACGACAACTATATTTATGTACACATATATTTAGCAAGTCCACAATTAAAGCATAAAAGGTATTCTGACAAAGGAAAGTACATACATTGAAAATAATACCAGAATAATTTAAATCCTAGAAAGTATTAAATCTAAAATAAAGACATTATAAGGTTAACAAACTTTGCAGTGAAGTATAAAGAGCTCTGTATAATCACTGAGTATCCACTCTGTCGAATTACTCGTAAACCTTTAATGCTTGAAGCGTTGTTGTGAATCTAAATCTCACGTTAGAAACTATTTCTAATTTAGACCCGTCCTCTGCTCACATGTGAAACTTAATGACGTAATGTTGTTTATTTCCTTAAAATAGGAATTGTTTTCCCTGCTACTGTAATATTGTGTTTACTTGCATTATTTTTTTTTTTTTATTCTTTCAGTAGCAACATATCAATGACTTTTGGGTTAGCATATGATCCTTTGATTTCTAGCGAAACTGGAATTCATTATAAGAAATGGACGAGTGATGGGTATTTTGGCATTTTTCTATATATGACTAATGAGGCTGGGGCATAATAACTTACGTATCGATCGATTAAAATCTGAACACCTATAATTTATCGTATACTTTTGGGAGTCTGTTTTTTTTTTTTTTTTTTTTGCATGACGTAATCATTACCTGGTTATTTTTAACTATCATAATCTGGCAAATATCCCACCCCTTTCCCAACCTCTCCTCTCCAGTTCCCACTTGACTGGAATCACAAATGGACGTCCACCGCAGGGGAGTTGAGTCTATTTTTAAATCTAGTTTAATTTTATCTATTTTGTTTATTGATTATTGTAAAAAAAAGAAAAAAAAAATGACAGCGAAAAAAACCACAGCGGAAAAAAGATCATTTGAAGATGTATTTTTCCAACAGGTTGTCTTATGTTTATTATCCATTTATAACCATTGCTTTTGTTAAATATCACCTGTTGTCGTGATTCCCACCCACAACTCATGAGCTGGTGATCTGCTCTAATATTGATGGTCAGAAATGAATAAAACAAGATAATAATTAGGAAAAATATGAATTAAAGTACCATATATTTAAAAATTTTGTATTATTTTCGGTAAACTGCGCTTATTAATTTTTCACGATTTAGAAAAGGGGAATTATTTAATCTGGTAAGTGATTCTACATTTTGGTATCGCTTTATATGCACTGATTGATAAATTAGTGATTATAATATACTGCTATTCTTCTAAGGATCCTTATTGTTTAATCCTTATCTTTTTATAAATACTTTATACCGCCTTAAGTATGGTCACACTTTTCTATTAAAAGTCCTAAAGTTGTAGTCTCGCAGACCAAATAAAAGAACTCTTTTTAAAGTTATAACATTTCATACAATTGATTATTAATATTGACTATTGCAACGAGTGAAAATCTGAGCCAAAGCCTGAAATGCTACATAAATAATTCTGCGTTCTTGGTAATATTTTGAATAGAAATTACTTTCTCTTTTTAAACGCCGACAAAGGAGTTATAATCAATGCAAATTTCTTCAACGATTTTTTTGTTTTCTTA
>NC_090757.1:55160902-55175902 GCF_036898095.1 Palaemon carinicauda | reverse complement strand
ATGTATATGTATGTATGTATATATTTGTATATATATGTATATATATATTTGTATATATATGTATATATATGTATATATATATATATATATATATATATATGTGTGTGTGTTTATACAGTATATATATATATATATATATATATATATATATATGTATTTATGTGTATATATGTATATATATGTCTATATATATATATATATATATATATATATATATATATATATAATGTGTGTGTATGTGTGTGTGCATGTGTCTGCGTGTATGTATGTATGCATGCATATATGTAGCCATACCCTTGCTCTTTATTATATTGGGGAGATTGCATTTCTATAATTTCAAAACGCCCGCCTTTCTCTGAAACGCTTGCCAACGTTACCTAGTTCTGCGCAAGTGAATTTTGCGCAGGTGGTACAAATTTTTACAAAGACTATATACTAAAGGGAGATAGGAAGGCTGAGGCTAGTATAACTCAAATGAGTGTGCTAGTAAAAGATGGCAGATACTTTCATGCGAAATGAATGGCTCCATCTATTGAGCGAACCGTTAACCATTCAGAGCGGTAATGCTTACGGGAGTATAGGAGGGAATTCGATTGTAAATTTTGTGACATATTTGTTCATAATTTACATTGATACGTCAGTGTATTTTATTCTTATATTTATGACTAAGAAATTTTATACAACTTAATTGCAATTTTACAAATAGGTACGTATATACATTAAGAATACATATCCTTATGTTTCTCAGTCTATATTTCAAAAACTTACTAGCTATATATGTTATAAATTAGTTTTTTTTTTTTTTTTGGAAAATTTAAGTATTATATATTGCAATCATTTTTTAAATATTCTATACAATATCACGTTCGAATAAAGTAAAACATATTGTATATATGATTTGTTAAACTTAGCCACAAGTGCATGTGTAGGCATACATTTAATTACAGTTTGTAGGCCACTGTAGATTGGAGATATTAGGTGTATATAAATCAGAATTATAATTTTATTTATTGAAACGGAAATGCATGTATACTCTTTAGTAATATAAACTAATAAATTTATATATTTACAAACAAAAGGAACAAGGTAACTCACCAAATTGTATCACGCAAAAAATAATCAAAAGGTGGTTGGAAATAGAAATAGGGTAGCATACAAGTCAACCAAAAAGGCAAGATAAATCACATGCATCTGAAATTTAATAAGTTATACATTGATAAGAAAAAAATAATTTGGTAAATAATATTGCACATATAAAAATTGTAACCCCAAAAGAAATTACACACAAGCAAACCTAAATTGCATCATGAATTATCTGCAAATAAACTTTAATATAATTATAAATATGAGAAAACTTAATATATACTAAAAAAAAAGGTTTTCTTCAAGAATTGAATACATAGTGCAAACGTAAGACAAAGCAAATATGTAAACATAGAAAGCAGAGAGTAAACACACATTCAATGTACATGAAAATACAAATACAGTATACAAATACTGTAAAATGTTAAGTCTTTATTTAGGAAATAGAAAAAAATAAGAAGACAAACAACAGTAACAAAATAAAATGTTGAGTAATGCTACTCAGGTGTGCAAACATGCTGAAATATTCATGCACTTATAAGTTAAATCAAAATTGAATATAATACATACCACCAAACCTCTTCCTAACGCCAAATATGCCAGCTCCTGAGAAATATATTTTATTAGCTTAAGATCCACCCCCCAAATATCGAAGTTTGAAAAAAAATGTACTGCGTATGCCCTGCCTTTATCTTATATCCAATATCAGTGGGTCTTACTCATGAGTAGCGCATATTTCATGTATTATACTTTTAGTACTCACCGTTCTTCATCCTTAGGGAACCTGTGAAACACCTAAAGAGGATCTGTTTCTTTTCGTTTATAGCAAACATCACGCTTGTGCGACTTATTAACTGTTGGCGCCATGCTTTCTTTTGTGTCAACTGTCAAATTCTAAATATAAACAAACAGACGACATGAGATATATTTACAACGCTATCTGAACACTGAGCGGTCAAACTATTGTGGCAAATTGTATATTATCATTCGTATTTTGAGCCTTCGTATCTTCTTCCTTCAGTATACAGTCTTTGGATGTTTACTGTATAGCTGTGATCACTCATGCGTTTATCGTTGTTACTTCTCGACAGGCAGAAACTGTATCAAATACGGACATAATTCAACTTTTATACAGATTCTACATTATGTTAAGTGGATACATCGGTGTCAGCATTCACAAGTAGTGGTTTCCACGAAGGCAAATTCTTCGTAAAGTGTCACTTGTTTTTCAGCGACCTACGTTTTTGGACCCCTGACAAAATGGTAAGTACTAGTTTCATTTTCGGACAGTTGTTTTTTATCACTAATAATAGAATAGTTATAGGATTAAATTGCGAAGTTGTGATATATTTATACGCTTTGTGGTCATTGGCTCAAGATAAAATTAAGTCTTCATTATTGATTCTCGCATGGTCTTCACAATTAAGTTAGAAGTTAGGTGTTTCTTTGTTGCGTCCTTTATTTGGGATCCATTTGTTTGAGCACTTGATTTGGTTTCGACGTTGTGTATTTTGACGTTTCTGTCGGTAAGTGCAGTTGCCGTTGGCGTGGATGATAGACAATTTCATGATTTGAAATCAGCACATTGATTAAACACACCCCTCTTAATTCTAATGTTATTAGGGGAAGACGTTATTACTGTACGCCAAGTAGGCAGCTTCCAGTAAGATGGATTGTATAACCCATACTTTTGGCAAGGGTAATCTGAATGGAATGCGTTGGGTTAAGCCACTGTATCTCGTATGTAAGACTACTTTGGCTGTTGATTTTTATTGTTGTATTTTGATATTATTTACAGTTAGTAGGTATAGAACGAGATTATTTGAGGTAAACCATTGGTAAATTTATAGAAAAACACGTGACAATATGTGTAATAGAAAAATAAACTTTGATTACAGTAAATGATGTGCTTTCGACGAATTTGACCATTATTTCCACTGCTAATTAGTCGTTCTACCGTTATGAAGTCCCTTCCCCCTTCCTGAAGGACAACAAGTGGGAACTTGGGATTTGGGGTGTGCAAAAACAGAACAAAACGTGATCATTTAACAAACCCACCTAACCTAACCTAGTAGTTCCCATGTCATAACCCATAGCCTGGGGGGCAAGGCCCCAGATCCCTCCTTCCTATTACAAAACGTGATTATTTAGAGATTTGTAAAATGGTACAGATCCTAACAAACCCACCTAACCTAACCTAGTAGTTCCCATGTCACTACCCCTTGCCTGGGGGCAAGCCCTGGTTCCCACTGAATGTCCCCCATTACCGTAGGATATGGTCTTCATATTTTGTGCAATTTTTCGTGGTTTTATTATGCGTACCAGAAAATAATGTATAGAGAAGAAAAGACTAGTTTTACCATTATATATCGATTCGGGTATATCTTATTAAATATTTATTTGCAAGGGAAATAAAGGTCATTTTCGGAAAAAAACGGGAGTCTTTCCATATATACCCATTTTTTTTATTAGTAAAGCTTGCCCCTTGTTTTACTATAATAATACCAAACTGTTTGTATTTTACGATGTGTTATTGACATGATCCAACCTCTGTTAAAGGCAGGCAACAAAGTGCCCTTTAATTATGCAGTTTACGTGCATAAGTAAGAGCCCTTTCATTTCCGAAGATTAATGTATTAATTTTCACACATTATGTATAGTTACGTTAAGCTCGGTGTGAGTGAAATAATATTGTTATTTACATATTTTGTACATGCCATTGAGTCAGCTTTTGTTGCGGTATGTTAGTGAAGTAAAGATGAGTTTAGTGTTTTTGCGGTTGGCCAAGAATCCGGTTTACATAAAGATGTTTAAATTTTATAATTTTTGGATAATATCATTATAGCTGCACTGCTGCAGTAGCAGATGTTAATTCGGTACGATTTTGTATCCATTTTATTATTTATGTACGTTGATAGACCTAAGTTTTCTTGTCCCGTTAGGTTTTCAAGATTTATGTAAACTAATGGGTAAATTTTCTCCAGGTTTGGTAAGCCTCAACTTGTCGAGGTATATTTGATGATTATTGTAGTGATGATATATTTGATTTTCACATACCCATTTCCACTGGCACATTTTAGGGAGGATATAATTATTGTTTATTGATGTGTAACTTGCATTTTTCTTTCTGTTATGGCTATGTTTTGTTTTGATTTTTTTTTTTTTTTATATGGCTAAGTCTTGGAATCATCATTACCAATGTTTGTAAAAGAAGATTATATGTTGTAGCATTTTGTTATTGATGATTTACTATTACCCTTAACCATCCTTATTTGGTAACTGAATGTATTTTGTATTCCTTGGCAAGTTGTCAGGCTATTTAGGATTTACGGTAGTCCGTGATTGCAATAATTGTACAATACTATATATTTCTTGGAATAATGGGTTTATAGTTTACCCTTCTTTTAGTTAAGAGTTGCCATATAGGTACAGTACTTCACCTGTGCAAATTAAGTTTTATAGGTCGATTCTCATTTTCCAAAGATGTCTATTGAAAGTGTTGGTAAAACGTCATGCTGGGTTAATGTCTATGCACAGTTGAATTAGATCCACTCTTTGAATGAGAATCTTGTCAACATAATTGATAGGCGTATCCCTTCTCGTGTGCTAAGGTACCGAGGGAAGGACGTGCTTATTTGGAGAAGCAGGAGACCTAATAGATCAGATTTGACATGGAATAACTATGCTCGGCTTAGAGCTTTTGCTCAGCGAGTTTATGCTTCAACTGAAAAGGAATACAATATAACCATAAAAGAAACCCTTTTTTGTACAACTCAGGAACATAAATGGTGGTCTACCCTTAAATCTTCACTCTTTGGTGTAGATGCAACAGTTCCTCCATTACTTAAACCAGAGAGCTCAGTCACTCGCTGTCCAAAGGAAAAGGCAACCCTTTTGGCTGATGTTTCTGACAGTGAACAGAGTAATGAAAAACTACAACTTCCTCATTCCTGTTTTCCTGAGGCTAAACTAACTAATTTAGCTTTTTGATATCTTGAAATTAAAGCTCTGTTGATGAACCTTGCTGCTTATGGAAGTGTAGACCCAATGGTATTTTTCCTTTGTTTTTATAAAGACTGCAGATTTCTTCGGTCCAAAGTTATCTGTTATTTTGCGCGTTAGCATGAAGAGGAGCTTTTAGCACTTGTTGGAGAATTGGTAATGTATAACTCCAATATTATCTAAAGTTTTTGAAAGCTTCTGGCAAAACTTCGTAATAAGTTTGCTGAAGGTAATCATCTATTCCCTAGTTTGCAATTTGGTTTGTGTAAAAGCCTTGGAGCATGTGATGCCCTTTTTACAATCTTCAATACTGTACAGAAATCCTTTGATTGTTGTCTGGAAGTTCGTATGATTGGCCTTGATTTTAGTGCTGCCTGTGACCATGTTAGTCACGAGGCCCTTTTTTTCAAACTCAAACAGTTGAGAGTGGGTGGGTCGTTTCTTAGCATTATTATTGATTTTTTTAAGGAATAGATCTCAAAGAGTTGTTGTTGATGGGCACCATTGTGAGTATAGGAATGTGATATCTGGTGTTCCACAGAGCAGTGTTCTTGGCCCATTACATTTTGTACTATATACACATGATATGTGGTTTGGCCTAGAAAACAAGCTTGTTGCATATGTAGATGATACTACTCTTTGCATCAATTCCATCCCCTGAATGTAGATCTGGGGTTGCTGAATCCCTTAATAGAGATCTAGCTAAAATTAGTGCATGGTGCAAATTATGGGGTATGAAGTTGAATCCTAACAAAACTCAATGTATGATTTTTAGTAGGTCAAGGACAATGGCTCCTCAACATCCGGATGTCAGTATTGATGTTTCTTAATTTTGTATGACTTTCAACATTTTAGGTGTGATTTTCGCCAACAAATTTACTTTTGATAAACTCATTAGGTCTGTGTTTCTTCAATTGCACAAAAAATTGGCTTCTTCAGAAAGTCTTTCAAGATTATCGGTGATCAATCTATGCTGAAGAAGTGCTTTAATTCTTTCATTCTACCTTTTTTTTTAGTATTGTTCACCTGTCTGGTGTTCAGCTGCTGATTCTCACCTTAATTTGTTGGACAGAAACTTACGGTCTATTAAATTTCTTATTCCTGATCTAGATGTTAATTTTTGGCATTGTTGTTCAATTAGTTCATTATGTATGTTGAATAAGTTTTTCATAATTTTGACCATCCTTTACATTTATATTTTCTTGGACAATTCCATCCTGTCCGTAATACTAGGCTGGCAGTTAATTCTGATAGCCATGCCTTCTCCACCATGAGGCTCAATAGTACAGAGTATTCTAGAAGTTTTATTCCAGCTGTGACAAAGGAGTGGAATGATCTTCCTAATCGGTTAGTTGAATCAGTAGAACTTCAAAAGTTCTAAGTCGCTGCAAATATTTTTATGTTGAACAGGCTGACATAAGTCTTTTTATGGTTTATATATAACATATCTGTTATGATTTTGTTATGTACTGTTTTTAGAATGATTTATTGTTAATAGGTTTTCATCATTAATTTATTTCCTTATTTCCTTTCCTCACTGGGCTATTTTTCCTTATTGGAGCCCTTGGGCTTATAGCATCTTGCTTTTCCAACTAGGGTTGTAGCTTGGCTAGTAATAATAATAATAATAATAATAATAATAATAATAATAATATTAATAATAATATATAGCGATTTTTTCTCGTTTCGAAATCTCGTACGTCTGGGAAAGATGGAAGGCATTGGTAGAGGGTAGGCTAACATAAACTATGATCTATGAGAAGACCAGCCAGAGTTTCCAAAGACAGAGAAATTACGTTGCATGTGTGTTTGTTTTCTTGCAGTTTGTATGTACATTGTGTTTTCACAACGTCCTCGTGAACTTTATAGCAAGGCCAATGTTACCCAAGGTCAAGGAAAGAACAAAAAGTAAGCAGAGAGCAACAAAAAAGAACCAAGAAGAGAGGGAAACATTAAAGAGAGTACATAGCTGGAACATTCTAACTACAACTCTGGCAACAATGAGAGGCCGCTGACAACTCATGAAACCCTTACACCAAGTGTATTAGTAAACTTAGGGTTCAAATACCTCGTTTAGGGATCCTTCATGTAGGAGTAAACAATAAAAGTACAAAGTAAGGATACCATAATAATGTTATCTTGATTTTTTATAGGAAAAAAACAAACATTTACAACAAATCTTTGGGAGCTCATAACTCAAAAACATACTTATTCACATTTAGGTACATTTTTTTCTCATTTATTGTTCAATTTTAGAGAGAACGATATCATTGAAAAGAGGAATAAAAATCCCACAATTTTGTGTAACAGAATTTTGATTTTCCTTTTTCTCTTTTTTTTTTCCTTTTTTTCGTGACTATTTCACATCTAGATGAAGAAAATTAGGAAAAAGATTCCTTAAAAACAAAGAAAAAGGAAAATAAAAAATCTGTTACACAAAATTATTGGATTAGTAAAGAAGTTTTGATTGTATGATTTTTAATACAATTTGTGTCATATGTCATAATAGTGGAGAAAAAAGTACCTAAAATTGTTTTAAAAACCATTATTTTTGCTAATAAATCAAAACTTTTTTGATGAAATAACTTGAAATTTTTATCTGATGAAGGTATTATATATGTCAAAAACATATGTAAAAATTTTGTATTTTGAATCATTAGAAAAAAGAGAATGCACGGCATAGCGGACGGTCCCCTTAAATCATTTATTGTAGAACTCATATAGTGGGTTATGCAAGAGTGAGAGGAAGCCTCAATCCTCTGTATCCCTTGAATGCAACTACCAGAAGTTCAATAATGCTGTATCTTCAGTCTTGCTGCAAACCTACTTAGTGGAACTGTCTAACTTACTATGACCAGTATGACTCTCAGGACTTCTTGCTTCTGGACCAGTCAGTTTCTAGTGACCCTTCTAGGCAGAGATTGCACCTTCTGATAAGTCACTAAAATGCCTTCTTCTAAGGATAGATACAGAGAACAATCCATTGTATAGTTCAATGTCCCATTCTCCTTTTTGCTCTTCAGAGTATAAAACATTTGTACTACCTTGACTTCTGATGGCAAGAGAGGCGGAGGCGGATCTACTTCAAGTCGATGATCACAAAGTACTACTTATGCTACTGAGTACCGACCTGCCACCATTCTCATTCCAGTTAGGGATCACTCTAAAGGGAAAGAGAGGGAGACTGCAGTTTCTGTTGAGTCCTCCCTTCAGGTGAGAGGTGCAGATTCTTGGGACAGGGAGATCCATCTGCTCCAGATTCAGGTTGAGTGTTGGCAGAGACTGAAAATCCTGAAACAATTCACCTTTCTCAAGGTCTTGTCTCATTAAAGAGTTTAGCGACTTTGGAGAGGGGAGGGGGGGGGATGACGACGGCAGTTGATCGACACTTTGGAGCTCCTCAAGTATCAAAACCCGCCCTTAAGCTTCCATGGTTTGTTTATGCATGGGGAGTCCTGGTCATAGTGAACTTGTAAGTCTCTGTACATAAGAACTCGCAGGCTTGAGCAGCTCCATAAAAGTCTTGCTTCTAGCCCTCTTTCAGCAGCATACTTTTTATGTGGTAGAAGCAGCAGTTCCATCACATACAGATCCACCAACTGCAGTGCAGACAACAGGCACCACTGCAAACAGCAACAATTGAGGAAATCTAGTTCTCATCTTTGAAGTTTATGGCCATTGAGGCAGGGACTTTGGCCAGCCTGTAAACTACAAGTTCAATAGACCACTGGTCTGGAGCAGTAGTGTGCTAATCGTCGTCTCGTGACTTTTCTTATCCCTAGATGATATTGTTCTCTCAGGAAAATGGTAACCTACTTTGCACATCCAGTGAATAAACAGGGTTTTGCATACAAGAAATTCAGTTGCAGGAAGATTCTCTTGTCAAATGGTACAGGGCAATGTGCTCTCTAAAGAACACACAGATTCTGGGCATAATGACACTTCCTGCAGAAGGACAATGAGAACACACTCAAGAAGTAGAGGAACGATGGTCGCGACTCCCTGATCTACATTAAAGTGACTGTCAAGGGCTGTGGCCCTCAAAGTTTCATCTTGACTTGGAAAGTCAACACTGAAGAAGCTAAAGGTGGCCTAGTTCAAGGTGTGCTGCACTAGAACCTATCACCTCAAGGAGAAGTGGGCAGTATGCATCCCTCTCCCTAACCTGGTCAAGCCAGAAATGGAGGTAGAGGTAGAAGAGGAGGAAGTGTCTTATGAGATCAGCAATCTCTTACTTTAGCTTCTGTGAGTGGGGAATGCCATTGAAGTCATTGGGCAACATGGCAGAGAAGTTGACAGTGGAAGTCATACAGGATGGGTACTGCCTACCTTTCACCGGCTCTTGTCCTTCATCAATCGCTCTCCAATGATTTACCTTCCAGAATTTATAAAAGCTGTAATTATTGCTTCAGATGTAAAGGTGATGATGGATAAGAATGCTCAAGAAGTCATCTAAGACAGGTCTATTTTCTCCTGCAGTTAACTTTTCTTGGTGGAAAAGTCAATCATTGGGTGGAAACCAGTCATCAAACTCTCTCCTAAACGATTTTATTCATCAAACTTGGTTAAAGATGGAGATGGTGAGCAATGTTTACTCAGCGTATCAGGAAGGAAGTCTAGTTTTCTGTCTACCTCAAGGATGCATTTCCATGTACTGATCCATCAGTTAGGCAGAAGTATTTTAGCCTCGTCGTCAGTTGAGTTATTTACTAGTTTAAGGTCCTGTGCTTCGGACTGTTGACCACTCTCCAAGTGTTTACTCGTCTTCATGCTTGGGGCTTGCTGTGATGTCTCAATGATGGGTTGATCTTTTCATCATTGAGGAGAGAGTTGCTTTAGGGATTGGGGATGATAGTAAAGCCTCATGCCCAAGAGACGAGGAAGTTGATAGACACGGCAGTGGCAAGTCTTTCCATCAGATGATTGCAGCAACAGCCTCGGAAGTAGCGCAAACTTTGATGATTGTTCAACAACTTAGAGTTTGGCAATGTCTTCAAAGCTGTCTCTTGTTGCTTGAGGACCTTATGCTTCTTGGGCTTCTTCACCAGAGATTGCTGCAATGGAACAAGTAGTGAGAGATGATTGACTATGGTGATTGGACAACGAGACCCTCACTATGGTAGTTTTGCTCAATTTGCCTCCTCCTTGTATTTTGACAACATGAACTCCTACTTGCACAAAGCAAAGGTTTTCTCCACATTCGACCTCCTGAACACGTATTATCAGGTGCCCATGAACCCCGAAGACATCCCTAAGACCACCGTCACCACCCCCTTTCGAACCATACACCTTCAATTTCTCCTATTTTGGCCTATGTAGTGCTTGGGACACTTTTGAACGTCTCATGGACTGCATCTAAGGGGGGGGTGGGTCTTTTCGTCCGATGTCACTTCGTCCGACGACACTTCGTCCGACGACACTTCGTCCACGTCTTTTTGTCCAATGGACTTTTAGTCCAACGAAACTTGGTCCGATATTTAAAGAAACCAAGTATTTTAAGGGATTGTAATTACCGTTTACTTCACTTTGTTTTAAAAGTTTATACCTTATTGGCTTTTATGATAAAGTAATATGCTAATTTTCTAATTACTCCATTAGTCATGGTTAACATTCTCTTTTTTCTTCTCTCTCTTTAGTATGGTATTTTATATTTAGTGTGCTGCAAGTTTAGTACTTCAGTTTCTGAATCTGCCCATCCCGAAATGGCAAAGTTCACACAACCAATGACGAAGAAAAGCAAAGTAGTTGATGAAAGTAATTACATCTACAATTTTCATTCAACTAATACAAAACTTGGAAAAGAATACTGGAGGTATGAGAAAAGGCAGCTGTGTTCAGTGCGCATTCACAGGGTTACGGAAGACAAAGTACCAAAAATGATTTATTCTTCTGGTGAGCACCTCCATCCCACAAATTTAGATGCATTATATGCTAGAAAAGTAGTTGCCGAAATTAAGGAAGAAGCGACTGGAAACAGCAGCAAGTTCGCGTAGCATATTATCGAGATAGTTTACGGAGATAACTGCATTACTGCCGGATAAAACCAGGCAGTTTTCGGACAAATGAAAATTATACAACCTGATGTAGATCCAATTGATCTCATGGCAGATTTTGAAGTTGTGATTCATAAGTCACTTAATTCATCATTCCCTAATTCATCTATCATTGCATGTTTGTTTCATCTGGGGCAGCACATATTTAGAAAAATTGTTGATCTAAGTTTCAAAGAAAAATATAACAAACAATCTAAATTCGGTCTTAAAGCAAAATGTTTTTCAGCATTAGCATTCCTCCCCACTGATGTTGAAGAGGCCTATGTGGAAGTGATAGACAAGAAGGGAGAAAGAGGTCCTTAAAAGGTTTTCTTTCTGTTGGGGAAGTTATGGATTGGCTAGGGTTTTTTCTTTTTTCTTTTATGGATTGAAATGATTTATAATTGGACCAAGTGTCGTTGGACCAAAATTCCATCGGACGAAAAGACATTGGCCAAAAAGACGTGGACGAATTGTCATTGGACGAAGTGACAGCGAACGAAAAGTCGTTCCACGCTAAGGGCGACCCCCCCCCCCTTCTGTCTATGTGACATGGATGACATACTTGTGTTCTTTTCCTCAAGAGAGGAATACCTTCGTCACTTACGCATCATGCTCGACCTCCTACAACAGAATGGCCTTGTAGTCCGGCATGTCAAGTGTACCTTTGGCGCCAAAGAAGTATTGTTCTTGAGGCACCGCATCACTCCTGAAGTAGTCCACCCCCTCCCTGAGAAGGTAGCAGCCATTCAAAACTTCCCACCCCCTCAACTGTCAAAGCATTTCAAGAATTCTTCGGAATGATCAACTATGGTTACGGTTTTTTGGCAGTCATCGCCGCCACACTTGCCTCCCTCTACGCCTTCCTCAAGAGCAAGCCAAAAGACCTGAAGTGGGGTCCCCTTCAAGACGTGGTCTTCCGCAATGCAAAGAATGACCTATCAACTTCTGTTACTCTCACTTTTCCTGTGCCACATGCACCTCTCCATCTCTCCACCAATGCCAACAACTTCGCTATTGGAGCAGTACTCGAGCAAGTGGTCACTGGCTTGCCCCACCCATTGGTCTACTTCAGTAGAAATCTGTCGAAGGCGGAATCCGGCTACTCTACCTACGACCGCGAATTGCTGGCCTTGCAATTGGTTGTCCGTCACTTTCGCTACTTCTTGGAAGGTACGCCCTTCGTCATTTGCACGTGCCTCTGGTGCACACCTTCACTCGACAGTTCAATGCCTAGTCCATCTGTCAACGGCGACATCTCTCTGTCTCGGTTGATTATAATTGCACCCTTGAACACGTCCCTAGGAAAATTAATCCCATTGCTGATGCCCTGTCAAGAAACACATTGGCCGCCTTTCACCTGGAATTGGATTACAATGCCTTGGCAGAAGCCCAGCAAAAAGATCCAAGGTACCAAGCATGTAGGATTATTTGCACTTCCCTCAGTTGGGAAGACATCCCACTCGACAACTCCAACGACGCCCTCCTGTGTGACGTCAGCACTGGTAGACCTAAACCATGGATGCCTACTCTCATTCGCCGATAGGTGTTTGATTTCATTCAAGGACATTCACATCCCTCGTGCCAATCTAGTGCACGGCTCCTGAAGACTGTTCATTTGGCACGGCATTACTGAGGATGCTAAGGATTGGGTCTGCACCTGTACTGCATGCCAAACCTCAAAAGTACATCGACACACAGATTTAGAAGTGGGCACCTTTCCTCAACCTCAGCATAGTTTTGCTCACATTCACGCTGATGAAGTAGGCAACTAATCACATTGCAAGGACATTGTTACTCGTTTACCATCATTGATCACTCCACTTGTTGACCTGAGGCTATTCCCATGGAAACAGCAACATCCGCCTCATGAACATCTGCCTTGCTCTTAGGGGGAAAAGCAAGATTCAGAATGACTAACCATATTACTTCTGAAAGGGGTGTTACTTTCAACTCTCAATTTTGGACATCATTAGTAAATCTCCTAGGAATCGCCATACATCAGACAACCGCCTACATCCCTGCTGCCAACAGGATGGTTCAACATTTTAATGGCATCCTCAAAGCACCTTTGATGTCCTGTGACAAAGACTCCAACTGGTTTACTCAGCTTCCCTGGGTCCCTCTGGGATTAAGAACCATTCCTAAATACATCCTGGACGTCTGCAACCTCTTCAGATAACCTCCAGCGTCTAGTCACGTAGTAGGAAAATTTACTCCTAGCCGCCAGACTGATAAGGCCCCAGCGAAGCAACACATACCAACAGATCTACACTCAGCATGGCATGTTTTCCTGTACAACGGCACTAGCAAGCCACTGATAACGCCCCCTTATACTGGCCCTTTCCTCGTTATCCGTCGTATGCATAAAGCTTTCTTTATTAGCATTCATGGCAAAGAAAACTGTCTCAATTTATCGCCTAAAACCTGCATATCTTCTGCCAGATGACCCGCCTACAGTACAGCCCTATTGAGCAGGGTGCCCCATTTCACATGGATGTAATTTTTAGGGGGAGAGCCATGTGACCACAGTGTTTCATTCACGCTCTTACACTGTAACGGTTTTGATTTTTTATCATATCACTTGCTCTTCCCAGCACTGTTATCATGTTAACTTATGCTTTATCATGTTTGAATTTTTGTGATGTTTCTTTCCCGTAAGTAGCTGTATATGAACTCGATGATTGTTTAATATAGAGCTTAGTTGCGTTCTCTTCGCCTCACAGATATCACCTAACTGCCGCCTCGCACAAAGACATTCAACCCTTTCGTACGCGTGCTGTTGCAATTCCTGGATATAATCATACGAAGAAATTTACTGGAGAAGACAGTTAATCCTTACTACAAATCTTTAGTAACATGATAATCTAATTTTCATTTGTGCATACATGTCTTGTCGCTAATCCCTTGTGTCTATACTTGGTTCTAATTTGTGACTTTTTCTGGTTTCTTGGGAATCTTCACATTTCATTTAGATTTTAGAGGTGGGCAAGATCTGATTAACAAACTGCTTTTATCTCTCGAGGCTCAATTCCCTTTCACAATATTCTTGATTCCATGAGTAATCTCATCGCAAGACATCATCACAGGCGCCATTTCAACATGAACTATTATTAGTTCATGCAGCAAATGTTTTTATTTTGACCAGGCTGACATGAGTCTTATTATAGTTTATATATGACATATCTGTTTTGACGTTGTTGCTGTTTTTAGAATGATTTATTGTTAATTTGTTCTCATCATTTATTTATTTCCTTATTTCCTTTCCTCACTGGGCTATTTTTCTCTGTTGGAGCCCTTGGGATTGTAGCATCTTGCTTTTCTTACTAGGGTTCTAGCTTGGCTATTAATGATATTATTATTATTATTATTATTATTATTTTTATTATTGCTAGCTAAGCTACAACCCTAGTGGGAAAAGCAGGATGTTATAAACCAAAGGGCTCCAACATGGTAAATAGCCTAGCGAGAAAAGGAAACAAGGAAATAAATAAACTGCGAGAGGAGCAGTGACCAATTGAAATAAAATTTTCTAAGAACAGTAACAACATTGAAATAGATTTTTCACATAAATTTTGTTATCTTTATAGATAAAAAATCCCAGAGGAAGAAAAATAGAAGTATGTGCCCAATGTACCCTCAAGCAAGAGAACTCTAACTAAAGACAGTGGAAGACCATGGTACGCTTATGACACTATCCAAGACTAGAGAATTATTGATAGTTCATTTAAAAGAAACAAATGTTACATATTACTTCATTTTCATCGTACGTTGAGGATTACCTGGTTGAGTAATCCCGGTACATTTGAAACTAAACGTTTAGTAAAATATTGACTAAATCCGAGTGTCATTCATGCTATGTTAGTGGAGATGATCAAAGCGA
>NC_090757.1:55153402-55155902 GCF_036898095.1 Palaemon carinicauda | reverse complement strand
ACAAACCAATTGATGGTTGAGATGATATGTAGAGGACTTTCAGGAATAGGGATATTCACCCTTCAACCCCCCCCCCCTCCTTAACCAATTGTAGGGGTGCTCTAGAAATGTATATTGGTGCAGAACTAAAAATGTGGTTTATGAATACATAAGCAGTAGTAATTATCCATAAATTTAACTGATATTCAGGAAAAAGGATTTGCAAGCTTTGAACAAAATCCTTATTCCTTGCATCATGGTTTTTGAGACCTCATTCTCAGTTGCTGTTAACAACAGACCCTAAAGGTTTGTTGCTAGTGCCTTTATTTGTTATTTTAACTAAAGACCTTTTTTATTCTTAAACAGGTCTTAGAGATAAGCATGATGTCATGGCTCCCCTTCTACCATCTGTATAAAAAGTCACTTCCAAAGTCTGAACAGTGGCGTTTTATCACGTAATAAGAAGACCAGAACTGGCATTTGTCGAGACTGAAAACTAAACTTTTACAGACTTTGACACAACAGGACTACAGCTGTCTTGTCTGTTTGACTGGGAAAGTAGCACCAGGTGAGCTTTTGTATTCCCGTTTTCTTTAATTGAATGTTTCATTAGACATCCAGGGAGCCATCATTATTATTTCACAATCGTGTTCATTTGGTGACGACGATCAAAGAAGTTCCCTATGGTTAAGATCATATTATTTAATGAAATTTGAAAGATACACTCAACATTTAAATTGAATCTGTGCGTGCGTATGCATGTAGAGAATTTATTGTTCTCAAGCAGTAATTTTTCACCAACGACGGCTATCGTTCATATATATATATATATATATATATATATATATATATATATATATATATATATATATGCATATATACAGTATGTATATGTATATATATATATATATATATATATATATATATATATATATACTGTATATGTATATAAATATGTATATGTATATATATATATATATATATATATATATATATATATATATATATATATGTATATGTAAATAAATATGTATATGTATATATATATGTATTTATGTATATGTATATATATATATATATATATATATACCACAGAAAAAGATTAATTCGGTTTAACATGATTTTCTGAGTCTTTTTAATAGTCTGTTTTCTTCTTCAATATTTGTATCGGGGGATATGTGTTAATGAGGAGATACGTAAGTATTCCGCAATTCGTTGCTCACTAAAGCAAAACAAATTCCCTTCGTTGATAAGATGGAGTTGTTGGACATCCAAATACTACTATTAATCAAACGACACGAGTCTCCCTCGAGAGCTGCTAATTGCAGTGTTGCCAATTATAGGTCATAGACTTCAGGAAAAAGATCCTCGGAGGTTCGGGTTTGTAAACAAGGCCAGATTTAGATATGTTGACACCAAATGCTTAGCATTTAGGAAGAGATCCTGTGAGCGCTTTCACACATCTTAACCTCCACCAACGAAGTTGGGAGGAGGTTATGTTTTCGCGCTGTTCATCTGTTTCTTTGTTTGTGACCAGCTTCTTGGCCATAATTTTACTCAGAGGAGTGAAACTTTCATTGATTGATTATGCTGAGACGTGGAAGTGATTCAATTTTGAAAGTCCTAGGTCAAAGGTCAAGGTCGAAAAATAAAGTCTGCACTCTCAGTGTGCTTTTCTAGTTTTAAGTTTATATTTACAACTGCAAGTGGTTAATTGCACATTTTACATTCTATTACGTTACGTGTCAATCTTTTTTTTTGTTTTGTTTATTGTGTCATTTAGTTTACTTCTCTTTGTACGAGAGACTATTGCAACTGCGTATAGTATATTGTTTCCAGCCTTTTATTGGGTGCTTGTATTGGGTGTAGACTCCCTCAAATATCCTGGAAATTACAGACAATACCAAAGCATGAATAATACACAAGGAGATAATAAACGATCTTATCTGTCAACATTTTAACTGCAAAAATGATAAACATTCTATGAATTATCTTCGTGAAATATTCACAACCTTGAATTCATCCCTTTTGTTCCAGTAAATTCAAACTAATGGCTGGAAGATTATGTATCTTATTTATGTAAAATCTTTCAATAAGGATCTAAATGATCTCGTATCCATAGCAGGTATGCACTTAATAATTGAAGCAAAAATATCAATTGAGCGCCTTATGATAAGTAAAGAATTAAGATGATTTAGTGGAAACGTTTAAAACTCAATAAAATCATATCATGAACTGATTGTTAAAACCTTTCACTCTCGGGAGGCTTATTAGAATGCTGATAATGAGATGTTTACCCAAGGATATTATGTTTAGCCTACAGTATTTTATTATTTAAAGATGATTGTTAGCAAAATTGACGCTTGAATGTTTGAAAATTATTATCGTTTTATAATTAATTCCTGTTACAATAAATGATATCGGCGTCAATGACTTTTGATGTCAGGATGCCAGAAAACCCAAAATGAATCAATTTGTTTTTCCCTCATTATTGTATTCCTAAAATATCTAGGGAAATCGT
>NC_090757.1:55128402-55140902 GCF_036898095.1 Palaemon carinicauda | reverse complement strand
TACGTAGAGAAGCAAGTGTTTAATTGTGATGAAACCGGGCTGTTTTGGAAGAAGATGCCCAGTCGAACGTACATCACCGCCGAAGAGAAGAAATTGCCTGGGCATAAGCCAATGAAGGATTGGTTGACTCTTGCCCATGTGCCAACGCTAGCGGGGACTTTAAAGTCATGCCCTTACTGTTTTACCATTCTGAGAACCCTAGGGCTTTTAAGGCACACAACGTGGATAAGGACCAGCTTCATGTTTTCTGGCGATCCAACTCGAAGGCCTGGGTCACTAGGCAGTTCTTTGTGCACTGGGTTAACCAAGTTTTTGGCCCTTCAGTGAAGAAGTATCTTCATGAGCAGAAATTGCCTTTAAAGTGCCTGCTATGTCTTGACAATGCACCCGCTCACCCCCCCGGACTTGAAGATGATATCTTCGATGAATTTAAGTTCATAAAGGTGCTGTATCTTCCACTGAATACCACCTCTATCCTCCAGCCCATGGACCAGCAAGTCATCTCGAATTTCAAGAAGCTCTACACCAAGCACCTATTCAAGCAGTGCTTTAATGTCACGCAAAGCACAAACTTAACTTTGTGTGAATTTTGAAAAAGCCACTTCAACATCGTGCACTGCTTGAAGATCATAGATCAGGCTTGGGTGGATTAACTCGACGAACCCTCAATTCTGCCTGGAAGAAGCTGTGGCCTGATGCAGTTTCTCCCCGAGATTTCGAAGGTGTTGACCCTGAACCTGATCCCGTGGTGGGTGCAGCGGAAGACGTAGAGGAAATCGTCTCCCTTGGCAAGTCCATGTGTCTGGAGGTCGACGTAAATGACATCACGGAACTCGTCGCCGAACATCACGACGAACTTACCACAGAGGAGCTCAAGGAACTCCATGCTATGTCTGAGCACATGAGTGATGACGAGGAAGGGATCGAGGAGGTAGAACATGTGTTAGGTTCGGCGCAAATAAAAGAGGTGTTAGGAAAATATCAAGACGTGGTCGACTTCATTGACAAATACCACCCAAAAAAATTGCAGGCTTGTCGTGTAGTTGCGCAGTTCGATGATGTTTGCCTAACTCACTTTCAAAACATTCTGAAAAGCCGTACCAAGCAACTATCTATCGATAGCTTCTTTAAAAAAACTACAAAGTGAACTCGTGATGAAGAGGATGGAAGTGGTTCAAAGAAAACGGCAAAGAGTGAAGCGAAAGAAATTCAATCAATTTTAAGTGTAGAGAGTGAAAGTGATTAAAATTAATCATCAAAAAGAAAAAAAGAAAATGTAAAAAAAAAATAAAATATAAAAATAAAAAAAATGAATAAGCTAAGTTATGTTAAAGTTCACTTAGTGTAAGTTAGAATAAGTTACGGTAGTGTACGTTTATCGTAGTTAACCTCTCTACCCCCTCGCCGCCCGTCCGTCTCCTCTCTGCGTAAGCAAGACCAACAACACCTGCGCTGGAGTTTCTAAGGTAAAGTGACGCTAAAAACCCGTTTCTTATTTATAATTTTTTGCTAATTCTTCTTATTTACATGTCTATTATCTAATTCAGTGTGCATTATTCTCTTGGGTAATTATGTGTAGTAATTTATTAAGGAGTTATCATAGGTTTTTGGGCTCAACCACGGATTAATCCTATTTCAATGTATTCTTATGGGAAAATTCGTTTCGACATCCGAACATTTTCTACATCCGAAGTCGGTTGTGGAACGGATTAAATTCGTATGTAGAGGTACCACTGTATATAAATATATATATATATATATATATATATATATATATATATACATATGTGTGTGTGTGTATGTGAATATATATATATATATATATATATATATATAATATATATATATATATATATATATATATATATATATATATATATATATATATATATATAGAGAGAGAGAGAGAGAGAGAGAGAGAGAGAGAGAGAGAGAGAGAGAGAGAGAGAGAGAGAGAAACATTCGCTTTTTATTATATAGGGGAGATTTTTCAAGCTAAATCTCCTTTAGAATTCAGATTATATGAAGTAATTACTAGGGTTTGCAGGTGACATGAAATTATAAATGCATGTTGAATGTCACTCAAGTTACTAGATAATATCAAAATTAGAATATATTTTCTCTCTGTTGTATACTGTGGAGTTAACCCTCCTCTTTAGACAGTTTTGTTCTCGACTTAGACCAAGGCTGTCAAATTTTTCATCAGTTCACGTTTGGAGACCGTGAAATTTGAATTGATACATTCAAAATCCTGTGTTATTTACTGTAGGTAATAGGCTGGTCAGGGCAACAGCCACCCGTTGAGATACTACCACTAGAGTGTTATGGGGTCTTTTGACTGGCCAGACAGTACTACATTGGATCCTTCTCTCTTGTTATGGGTAATTTTCTCTTTGCCTACACACACACACACACACACACACCATCGAATAGTCTGGCCTATACTTTACATATTCTCCTCTGTCCTCATTCACCTGACAACACTGAGATTACCAAACAATTCTTCTTTACCCAAGGGGTTACTGAACTGTAATTGTTCAGTGGCCACTTTCTTGGTAAGGGTAGAAGAGACTCTTTAGCTATGATAAGCAGCTCTTCTAGGAGAAGGACACTACAAAATCAAACCATTGTTTTGTAGTCTTGGGTAGTGCCATAACCTTTGTACCATGGTCTTCCACTGTCTTGGGTTAGAGTTCTCTTGCTTGAGGGTACACTTGGGCACACACTTTTATCTTATTTCTCTTAATCTTGTTTTGTTAAAGCTTTTATAGTTTATATAGGAGATATATTTTAATGTTACTCTTCTAAAAATATTTTGTTTCCTTGTTCCGTTTCCTCATTGAGCTATTTTCCTTGTTGGAGCCCTTGGGCTTATATCATCCTGCTTTTCCAATTGGGGTTGTAGCTTACCAAGTAATAATAATAATAATAATAATAATAATAATAATAATAATAATAATAATAATATTGGTCTAGTCATGAACATTTAAATGTATATACGAAAAAATCTTTACCGATAAGATGAGGAAAAATCTAGTTACCAAAGATTAAAAAAAAAATAAACTCTTCAATGTTTTGGCGGGACATAAATCTAATCTAAAATACTCTTGACTATTTATTTTCCTATGAATTGCGCAAAAGGACGATAATCAACTCGATCTGGTGTGGGAACGAAAATAAGTGAAAAAATTTTTCTTATTTCTTGTGTCACAACTTTTCCAATTTTTGTGACCTTACTTATTCTAATTTCAAATTCAAATTCAAGATAATTCTTTTTCGTTCTCTGCAGATTTGTTTTAGGGAGTAGATGAGTGAAGGTAAATTGTGTTTTTGAGTTTGTTGACGCCGTAATTCTTAAAAGGAAAATTAATATGTAAATAGGATGTCTTGTCTTTGTTTTCATTTGTTTTTCTTATTTTTTACAAGTTTTCATAAATGAAAAAAAAAGATTTGAAGTTTAAATTAAAATATACCTGTAATTATTTATTTTTGTTTAAATACTTTATTCTAATTTAATATTTCGTCACAGTGGATTTTTGCAGTTTTTCCTTTTGAAAAATAAGTCTTTCTCCTCAAAGAAGACTAGCTCTAGTGTTGCACAGTATTTTTTTTTTTAACATTGATAAAGAATTCGATAATTTTTTTTATTTTCTAATAGAAGAGAATTACCCCAATTTTAAATCTTGGTGTTGTATTATGAGAAAGATATATGATAACGAGTAAGTGTCTGCCTATAAACAGACGCGCGTGGAAGGACATGTCTGAGGGAGATTGTCTTGCAGTGGACTAGTTACGGCTGATGATTTTGAGGATATATTTTTTTTGGGTTACGCGCATCTCTCCCCATCACTTGGCATGAGGGAGAGGAATAGTCATACACTGATGAGAGGAGGGATGTGTGTGCTCATATCTTTATGAATATTTAACCCTATTTTATGACGGGTCGCGTACAATAGTATTTTAATAAAATTGGAATATCTATGGATACCAAATACGGGAATAGGGTAATTTCTGAAGTCAATAGATAATACCAAAGCTTATAAGTTTAATTATTTTTTTTTCTATAAATACACATTGGAGTAAAAAACCTACCATTTACGCAGAAGGTTTGTGTATCACCAAGATCAGCAAAGCTGTAATAGACAGGGCCACCCATACTAGGTTGGTTTGCTGTGAATAATAGGATGAAAATCCCCCATCATCTCCAATCCTCACTCGCCAGGGTGGTAATGAAAGGTGGCCAAACCCCTGACATGAATGACATGTCCCAGGTCTTTGTCCTGCCGATGACTAGATATGGCTGCATTTGCTGTGTATTAATGATTGAATCTTTTAATGACAGGAAATTAACTGATTAGATGATAAAATGGACTTAGATAAAGATCGGGCTTCATTCCAATGTGACGAATTTTAGGTTCCTTATTTTAAGTGAGGTACTTCAAGTTGTTCTTGAAAATGACCATTATCGTTATGAATATCATTATTAATATTGTTATTGTTTATATTATCCTCATTATTATTGTTATTGTTGTTATTAGGTTTATGCATGAAACTCGCTTAATTTCCAATAACTGAATTACCGTTAAGCTATTAAGAAATGAGATCCAACAGAAGAACAGATATTTTCTCAAGTCTTAAGGGAAATACTAAAGTATAAATCTAGTGATGGAAATGTCAACAAAGGTTTGAAATCCTTCTTATATTATCCAGAAAACTGAAAATGCAACTTCATATCTATTTGCAATTATGCGTGAAATTATACGTTTTTTTTTTGTGTGCCAAATTTAACTATTCCATTAAGCCGGAGTCGAATAATAATATCATTATTTTCGGTTTTTATTTAAGGCAACATTAGACTCACAAATTTTCGAAGGAAATCATTCTCTTTTGTTATTGCAAATTAGATTTTAGAAATTGTACAGAACATATATATTTTTTTTTTTGGTTATTCCTGTGAGTTTTATAGGTAAATTAGATATTCGCTATTTTTATTAGTGTGAGGAAAATCTCTCTCTCTCTCTCTCTCTCTCTCTCTCTCTCTCTCTCTCTCTCTCTCTCTCTCTCTACTGAGTGGTAAAAATTCATTTTATATGAGCTGGAATTAAGATAGTCTGATATGAATCGAGTTGGAAGAATTGGAGAGATTTAACTACAATTCGACGAGTCAAGAATTGCTATTGGTTGATAGTTAACGGAAGTATGCAGGCGCTCTACTGATTACAAAGGTTGTTATTGCATAATGCACATTCCCTTTGTAAATGCAATGATAATGAGGAAATGGTTTGAAATACAAAAAAATACTGCTCTAGAATAGTTTAAAATTGCATCAGCTTCCAGGGAACATACAGCGGCCCTCGGAACCTCAACTGCTTTGGTTAGGTTTTCGGCCCCCCCCCCCCACCCCCTTTGAACTAGCTGGATCCGAGCTTGATTAAAAACAAATTTGAATTTCAAAATTTCGTATCCCTGCCTGGGGAAAAATGCCACCGACTCAAGTGATCGAAGAAAAGGATTGTTATACTTAAAACTATAAATACCTGGATGTTTTAGACACTTATTTTGTTATACACACTGTATCTGCAAGAGAGCTTCAACATCCGAACAAATAATAACGAAAGGTATTTAGAATAAACAACAATGCTAAGATAAAAGCAGTAATCACACTGAAAAGAAGTATGATCTCTAATGAAGAATCAGGACAGTGACAATAAGGAAACAAAAAAATCCGATAAAATCATTAAAAAAATTATCGAGATAATCCAAAAATAACACATCCATCAAAAATAAATATATGAATAGATAAATAAATAAAAAGCGGTAAATGTGGGTTGTTTCTACCTACCGAAAACAATGGGCTAAAAAGGGGTTTCCGAAAAGAGCGCACACTGGAGAGAACCAAACCGAAAACAAAACACTCCAGGAAAGCGTAAACAAGATTCGTTGGTTTTTTTGCTTCGTTCTTTTCTCGTTAACAGATTCTGACTATAAATCATTCTTAAAGCTTTTTTTTATTAGCTGTAAATATAATGATTTTTTTTTTTTTAGGATATCTGTTTTTACTTGTTTCTTATCTGATGATATGTAGGAATTTTTTATTCCATGTAAAATATACGAACGGTTCTCCGAGAATAATATAAAGTAGATAACCACCACAGAGAGAGAGAGAGAGAGAGAGAGAGAGAGAGAGAGAGAGAGAGAGAGAGAGAGAAAGAGAAAGAGAAAGAGAAAGAGAAAGAGAGAGAGAGTCTGGTTTGGAATTTGGAACCTAAAAGTTTGAGATCTTAATGTCAGTTTGGTTTTTTAAAAGATTTTTTCGAGATCCATTATTATTATTATTATTATTATTATTATTATTATTATTATTATTATTATTATTATTTTAGTTATTATTATTATTATTATCATTATTATTATAATTATTGTAATTATACATACATATATATACATATACATATTTATATATATATATATATATATATATATATATATATATATATATATATATATATATATATATATATGTATATATACATATATAATATATATATATATATATATATATATATATATATATATATATATATATATATATATATATATATGCATGCGACAGCTAATAGGATAATTAACCTTTTAAAGCAATTACGGAAGACTATCAAAAGAGATCCTGTAAATATATGAATATTACCATATATTCGATAGAAAAATTAATTTCACATTATTATTATTTAATTATATTGGATTAAAAATGATAATGATAATTATTATTATTATTATTATTATTATTATTATTATTATTATTATTATTATTATTCTTTGTATACATCTTTTCCCACTTTGATGCCGGCAAAGAATAACAATAATAATAATAATAATAATAATAATAATAATAATAATAACAATAATAATAATAATAATAATAATAATTATAATTTTTAATCCAATATAATTAAATAGTAATAATGTGAAATTAATTTTTTTATCGTATATATGGTAATATTCATATATTTACAGGATCTCTTTTGATAGTCTTCTGCAATTGCTTTAAAAGGTTAATTATCCTATTAAGCCTGCCTGACATTTGCGCGCATTTTTGCCACGCACTGGCACGCATTGATGCGCGCCAGTCTTTTTCCCGCACTGTTCACGACCAGTTCACTCCAGTTCGCGCATCGTTCACGCGACGTTCACGCGATGCCACGAATTGGCACGCGTAGTTCACGAGAAGTTCACGACACGTTCACGCGAGTTCACTCATCATTCCGCATCGTTTCCGCATCGTTCACGCCAGTTCACGAATTGGCCACTCCATATAAAAACGGGGCTTCTCCAACCTGAGGACATTCTTGGATTGGCTTCGGAAGAGACAACAATGCTTTCTGTCAGAGACACCATTGTATTGAGGAGAAGAAACGTATCTTTTTCGTTTGTATTTTTTGTTGCCCTTTATTTTTGTTTCAATAAGAAAGCATTTGATTTACATATAAATAGCAGACATAAAATATGTACAAGTATTAAGAAAGCATTTTATTTTAACATTAAAAGCAGCAAACATGAAAAGTTTTTAGGCTGTTGATTTTAAGGTAATAGAGAAAAAAGTGTGTTGAAATAAGAAATTTTATTTTTACATTAAAACAGCAATTAGAAAAAATTTGTTTTGCTCTTCATTTTAAGGTAATAAAGAAGAATAAGTATGTTGATGAAATAAAACATCATTTTATTTTTACATTCAAACAGCAAACTTAAAAATTTCTTGGGTTTATTTTTCAGTTAATTTTTATTTAAAACAAAAGTTTTGGGTCTTGATTGGTAATAGAGGAAAATAAGTGTGTGCATGAAATAAGACATCATTTTATTTTTACATTCAAACAGCAAATATAAACAATTATTAGGTTTATATTTTTCTTTCCTTTTCATTAATTTTTTCGTTTCCTTTTTGTTTCTCTTCATTATAAAGTTATAGAAATAGTTTGAAATAAGACATCATTTTATTTTTACATTCAAACAGCCAATATAAAAATTTATTAGGTTTATTTTTCTTTCCTTTTCATTAATTTTTTCGTTTCCTTTTTGTTTCTCTTCATTATAAAGTTATAAAAATAGTTTGAAATAAGATATAATTTTTTTTTCACATTAAAACAGCATATATAAAAATTTATTAGGTTTATTTTTCTTTCCTTTTCATTAATTTTTTCGTTTCCTTTTTGTTTCTCTTCATTATAAAGTTATAGAAATAGTTTGAAATAAGATATCATTTTTTTTTCACATTAAAACAGCAAATATAAAAATTTATTAGGTTTATTTTTCTTTCCTTTTCATTAATTTTTTCGTTTCCTTTTTGTTTCTCTTCATTATAAAGTTATAGAAATAGTTTGAAATAAGATATCATTTTTTTTTCACATTAAAACAGCAAATATAAAAATTTATTAGGTTTATTTTTCTTTCTTTTCATTAATTTTTTCGTTTCCTTTTTGTTTCTCTTCATTATAAAGTTCACCACACTTCCCACATCGTTCACTCCAGTTCACGACAGTTCCCGCACTGTTCACTCCAGTTCACTCCAGTTGGCGCATCGTTCACGACTATTTCACGGCCATTTAGTGCATGCCAATGTGTGCCACAAACTTTAAACATTTCAAAGTTCTGGGCGCGCATGGCACGCATTGGTACGCTCTGGCACGCGAGTTCCCGCACTGTTCACGACATTTTCACGGCTCGTTCACGCGAGTTCGCGCATCAATGCGTGCCAGTGCGTGCCACGAATGCGTGCAAGTGTCAGGTACCCTTTAGGTGTCGCATGCATATATATATATATATATATATATATATATATATATATATATATATATATATATATATATATATATATTTATATGTATATATACATATATATATATATATTTATATTTATATGTATACATACATATATATATATATATATATATATATTTATATTTATATGTATATATACATATATATATATATATATATATATATATATATATATGTATATATATGTATATGTTTATATATAAATATATATATATATATACATATATGTGTGTGTGTGTGCGCGTGTTTATATGCAAATATTTCATAGATATGTGTGTGCGTACCTGTACTATTACAACGAAAGTCATAAATTTTCTATTTGTAGCTAAAGAAATTAGCCACGAATTGAAAAATGAAGACTTTCGTAGTATTAGTACAGGTACGCACACATATATCTATGAAATATATGCATGCAAACACACGCATACACACACAAATATATATATATATATATATATATATATATATATATATATATATATATATATATATATATATATATATACATAAATATATATATATATATATATATATATATATATATATATATATATATATATATATATATACATATATATTATTATTATTATTATTATTATTATTATTATTATTATTATTATTATTATTTCTTAAGTTAACACCGTCATCCGTCTGGAGAGGAGGGAAAAATTTCCCGGAGACCTGTTGAGTCGGTAACTCCAAAAATGTCTCCAGGAGACTGAAAAGTCTTCAGAATCCTTTTAAGGCTCTCTTTCATTTTTTCAAACAAATGCTGATACGAACCTCTGGATAGGTATGGATAGTTATGGCTACTACATTCGGTGTGTGAATATTGTCGGACAATTTGTTAGAGGAAAATACAACTTGTCTCAAAATGCAGCTTCAGTTATTCAAGAACGGAACGCAGCATGCGAGGATATGGCGTTACATCTTCAGAGACAGCTGCGAACTCTCCTCCAGGAGTCCTTGTTCTTCAAATGGTTTTCGTGGCTTCTCCCAGAGCCACCGCGTTTTGGAGACTGTCATGCAGTCGCCTCTCAGGAAGGCTTCCTCGGTGGGTGGCTGCAGTACTGAACTTGGATTGCGGCAAATGGAGGCAGAAGCTTTGAGATTCAACGACCAGTTGAAATGAAGATGGCTCGTTGGCAAACTTCTCCCCGAATTCGACATCGGAGCGAGGGAGGAAATCCTTTCTCATGGTAACATGCCCATTTACATCGGTTTGGCTGCTGTTGGCGCTATATTCGGTGGAATAATATTTGCTATGAGAAGGAGGGCTAAAGAAGGACAACTAAATGAATTGAGAAGAGTAATAGAAGAAATGCGAACAGAGAAAGAGACGCAAGAAAACTCAAAGCTCAGAAAGAGACTGAGTATCAAAAGCTGAAAATTGGCTGCGCTGAAAAAGATCTTCAGATGAAGGAACAGAGAAGAAACAGGAAATTCTAAACATGGAAATGGAGGAAATGGAAGAAATCAAGAAAATTCATGAGAAAATAGAAAAACTGCAAAACGACTACTTCCAAAAAGATCTTCAGATTAAGGAACAGGAGCAGAAACAGGAAATTCTTAAAACGGAAATGGAGGAAATGGAAGAATTTAAGAAAATCCTTAATGAGAAAATAGAAAAACTGGAAAAGGACTTCGCCGGAAAAGACCTACAGATGAAGGAACAGGAGAAGAAACAGGAAATTCTTAATACGAAAGTGAAAAAGCAAATAATCAAGGAAATTAGGAAAATCCATAATGAGAAAATAGAAAAACTGGAAAATGACTGCGTCCAAAAAGATCTTAAGATGAAGGAACAAAAAAATATATTGGAAATTCTAAAAACTGAAAATGCTCTTCTGCATCTCCTTCAAGCTGAAGCGAACGCAGCCTCCTGAAACCCTCTTGACACGGATATCATATTGGACTGTTGCCAAGCCATCGAGAAAGGTCTTCAAGGTTGCAGAGCCTACATGCTACGAGGGAAGCACCTTCTCAAACTTGGCCTTTTCGACGCTGCCATGAATGACTTCGAAGCAGCGAGAACGGTAAAGGAATCTGAGGAATGTTTGAAATTCATAGAAGATGCTAAGGTGCTAAAGAAGAAATGGGAAAGCCAAAGCCTTTATGAGGGTTTGGGTGTGGGTCAGACAGCCACGAGGGAGAAATTTTAAAAGCCTTCAAATGCTTGGCCATGAAGTTTCATCCGGACAGACACGGGGACAAACCCAGATTCATAGAGGAGGCATTCGAGTAGAAGTTTAAAAAATTGGTTGATACTAAAACTGTTTTGACGGATGAACAAATCAGAAAGGAATACGATGCACAGCTTCAACCACCACGCTCAAGGCAACAGTCAGGACAGAGGGACCAACGCTCTCGAAGGCAAAAGGGAACAGTGTTCAACGATATGTTCGACGCGTTGAACAAATTTTTCGCATGTAAATAAATCTTTCCTGAATTAAAAAAGACAAAGAATCTCAAAAAAATATAAAAACAAAAAAATCCCGGGAAAAAAAAATTTAAAAACATAAAAGCCCCCCAAATATTGTAAAATCATTAAAAATGTGGAAAAAAAACTATGAAATAAAAAAAATATAAAAAATGCATGTGGAAAATATTCTTAGAATAACTATCTGTAGAGTTTTGAGGAAAGTATTAGTTTTAGTTTACATTTGTAAGTAAACAAGTTTTTATGTATGTATATATATATATATATATATATATATATATATATATATATATATATATATATATATATATATATATGCATGTATATATATATACATGCAAAAAATCAAAAAGATGTAGAGAAATTTCAGATGTGAAAAGAATCGTATGTACCTTTAAACAATATATCTTATGCAAATGCTTGTTAATTCTGGAATAAAAGGGACAATGATTTTTTCGAGAACCTTATCATATTTAAAGCAACCATAATAGCTGGTAAGAGAGAGATTTAGGTTGTCTAAAGTTCGAAGTTCGTTTTTTGAGCCCGAATCCAGGAAGGATATTGCCATCAAAGAATCAAAAGACTTGTGAAATACGCAGATATTCATTAAATCTGTCGTCGTACAAACGAGACTGGAAACATTAATTTTAAAATTAACGTATTTTCCGTTCTCTGTTT
Organism: Palaemon carinicauda; assembly: GCF_036898095.1. Lineage (NCBI taxonomy): Eukaryota > Metazoa > Arthropoda > Malacostraca > Decapoda > Palaemonidae > Palaemon > Palaemon carinicauda. The sequence goes on along the minus strand of NC_090757.1, from coordinate 55,128,952 downwards.
ATTATAATCGTGAATCCAGACTCTTGTATAATCTATTGTTCAGTTTAAAATAAAGATTTTCAATGGGAAGTAATTTCCTACTAAACACCACCGTCATGTTTGTGAGAAAGGCTATCTTTGACTGCTGGGAGTTAGGAGGCAACAGAGGTGTGGCGGTTCCGATGTGGTCACCCAACATTTTGTCGCTAGCCTGCCGCCCATGTCATGCTGCTACCGCGATGCTCATCACGCTTGGTGTGGCCGAGCCCTTAGAGCTTACAATAAATTCTGGTTTGGTCACCCAGAGATCTCCTAGAATTGGTTTTCTAATTGCATATTTGGTTACGCTGTATGCGCTCTATCAATCCATTTCATCTAGCAAGTGTACAAACTGTTTTTCTGGACATTAAGGTATGATCAGTGGTCGACCGACATCTACTCACCAACCAGTCCCTGCTCAGCAGCAGGCTTCGTTCGACGCCTTGTTTCCGTAATCTTACAGGTGTTTCGTCTCTTCTATTTACTAGTGAAATTTATTTTTGAGTAGTTAATGTGTTTTAAAGTAGCTGTA
>NC_090757.1:55120902-55123402 GCF_036898095.1 Palaemon carinicauda | reverse complement strand
TAATTAAAGTAAGACCATTCAAGCAGAAGCCACTGCAATGCTTTAATTGTTTTGAATATGCGCACTCGTCTAAAGTTTGCATAAATGAGAAAATGTGTGGTATTTGCTCCAAATCTTACCATGGAGAATGTGCACTTGGAGCCAGGTGTTTAAATTGCAACTCTAATCATTAATCCACAGACAAGAGTTGCGAGCTGTGTAAGGTGGAGGAAGCTGCCCTCAACAAATCTAATTTAGAACATATAAGTGTGGGATATGTCAAAAGACTATTAGATAAATCAAATACCTATGCTAAGGCATTAAAATCAAACCCACCTAGTACTGCTAATAGCTCTAGAAAAAGCAATATACCTTCTGATAAAATATCAAATGGTGAAGTAAGCATATTACCTCCTGAGGCTTTACCATGGTGTATCAACACTAGGGCATTGCCCATTTCTGTACAGCCTTCGTCTCCCATTACAAAAACTAATAGAAACCTCTCTCAGGCTATGTCCTTGCCTGATTTGATGAAGGTTCCACTTAAAACCAACTTACCTGATGCACCTGTAGTTGGGAAGGTGCAAAACCTAGAATCCCACCATACATTAGAAACATTAAAGTTGTGACATCAAATAAATTTGATGTTTTGTCTGTTGTTTCTAATGAACCAGAAGATAAACTGAATAAATTAGAAATTCAAGTTGAGGTCCACCATCCGCCTCAACAAATAGATCGAAAGGACACAAGGAAAAACACAAACGTAAAAGCCAACATATCAAGACCTTCTTTGAAGAAACCTACAGAAAGTAATGTTAGGTTAAAAACTGCTAATGGGAAAACTTCATCCCAGATGTCTTCCAGGAATAATCCATAGTTTTCTCTTCCATATAGCCATGGAATTGTCAGGGTTTCAGGGCCAAATATGAAGAACTTAAGCTCCTAATTCATGAACATTTCTCCATAATTGTATGTCTACAGGAAAGTAAGCTTGTTGCTAAAACTACCAGTCCTCGAGAGTATGTTAGAACACCATATAATCATGACGGAAGTCTCATGTATGTTCGTCGAGATGTTCCCCAAATACCTTTGTCTATTTGTACACCCCTGCAGGCAGTGGTTGTACAAATTTATATGATGATTTAGTAGAGGTCATTCAACAACTCCCTCAACCTTTTCTCTTACTGGGAGATATGAATGGTAGACATCCTTTATGGGGTGATGTTCTGGCAAACACAAGGGGCAATATTATCTCATCAATTGTGGAGAATGAGGATGTCAGACTCCTTAATACAGGAGATCCCACACACTTCCATTTTCAGACAGGTACGTTGTCATGCAATGCTTTCAATTGCAAGCTCTAACTACCTTCTTGATTTCGATTTGAGGTCGTTAGATGATTGGCATACTAGTGATCATGCACCAATCATTATAAACACCAACAAGGGTCCACCTTTACAAAGATCGCCACGATGGAATCTTGATAAGGCGGACTGGGTTGAATTTTGTGAACTAAGTGAAATTGACGGGAGGGCAGAACAGTTTGAAAGTATTGATGATGCCATAGACCTACTGAATGGAACCCTCCATACAGCAAGAATCAATTCGATTCCCAAAACCACAGGATTATTCAATCGACGACCAGTCCCATGGTGGTTTTCAGAATTAATTGTCTTGCACAGAGCCACCAGAAAATCTCTTGACTGGATTGGGTAGATGCCGTGTTGAGGAAGATTTGATAACATACCGAAAGTGTAGAGCAAAGTTCCGTCGTGCCATGAAAAAAGCTAGACGCCAGTCTTGAGTGTCTTTTGTTTCCTCCATCAACAGTAGAATACCACCATCTTCTGTATGGAGGAAATTAAAAAAGATTGCAAGCAAATTTACCCCAAACCCACCACCAGTGTTGAAGGTGAACGGTCAGTATGTGACTGAAGCAAATGATGTTAGCAATGCCCTGACTGATGATCATTTTTCAAATGTGTCTTGCAAGTGTGAAGGAGCTCCTGGTCACCGATATAGGAGCATTGAAGAAAAGAAAATTTTTAATTTTTCATCAGGAATAGAAGAGAAGTATAGTTCTTCTTTTACTGAAAGAGAATTTGATTCCGCACTTGCCAATTGTAACGATACAGCCCCTGGACCCAATGGAATTCCATAAGCAATGATTAATTACGTACCTTATAATACAAAGTTGTTTATTTTAAGCATTATTAATAGAATATGGCATGATCATAGTAATCCAAGTGTTTGGAAACTAGCCATTATTTTTGGCCTTTTTAAAACCCTGTAAGGATAAATTTTTAGCAGCAAACTATCGACCAACTGTATTGACATCTTGTTTATGTAAAATCATGGAGAAGATGGTCAATGCAAGACTGATGTTGTACTTAGAAAAGAAGTGTATTTTATCACCTATTTAATGTGGATTCAGAAAAATGCACTCAACAACTGATATGTTGATACGACTTGAGTCCTCTATTTGTGAAGCCTTTGCTTGCAAACAGCACCATGTGACAGT
>NC_090757.1:54983402-55113402 GCF_036898095.1 Palaemon carinicauda | reverse complement strand
CAATTGAGTTTGGGATTTCCCCAATTGATTTGGGCCTCCCCAATTGATTCTAGGCACCTTCAATTGAGTTTGGGGCATCCCCAATTAATTTTGGTTCCTCCGATTGAGTTTGGGGTTCCCCCAATTGATTATGGGCGTCTCCAATTGAGTTTTTGGTATCCCCAATTGAGTATGGGGTATCCTAAATTGATTTGGGTCACTCCCCAATTCATTTATGGGCGTCTCTTATTGAGTTTGGGGCTCCCCCAATTAATTTGGGGCTCCCTAATTGATTTTTGGGTTCCCCTGTTGATTTGGTGCGTCTCGAATTGAGTTTGGGACATCCCCCAACTGATTTGGGGCGCCCCCAATTAATTTGTGGTGTCTCCAATTGGGTTTGTGGCTCCTCAATTGATTTTGTGGCTCCCCCAATTGATTTTGTGTCTCCTCAATTGATTTTGTGTCTCCCCAATTGATTTTGGGGCCCCCAATTGATTATGGGCGTCTCCAATTGAGTTCGGGGCTTCCCTAATTGATTATGGGCGTCTCCAATTGAGTTTAGGGCATTCCCAATTGCGTTAGGGTTATCACAAATTGATTTTTGGCTCCCTGGTGGTTTTTTTTTTTTGCTCTCCCAATTGATTTGGGGCCCTTCCAATTGATTTGTGGCGTCTCCAATTGGTTTTGGGGTTCTCACAATTGTTTTTGTGCGTGTCCAATTAAGTTTGGGGCATCTCCAATTGAGTTTGGGGCATCGCCAATTGAGTTTGGGGCTTCGCCAATTGAGTTTGGGGCTTCCCCAATAGATTTGGAGCTCTCCAATTGATTTAGGGTGCCTCCAATTGAGTTTTGGGGTCCCACAATTGATTTTGGGGCTCCCTTAATGGATTTTGGGGCTCCCAATTGATTTTTGGCTCCCAATATATTTTAGGATGTGTCTAATTGATTTTGGGGCATCCCCAATTGAGTTTGGTCTTCCCCAATTGATTTCTGGCGTCTCCAATTGAGTTTGGGGAGCCCCCATTGATTTTCGGGCGTGTCCAATTGAGTTTGGGGCTCCCCCATTGAGTTTGGGGCTCCTCCAATTGAGTTTGGTCCCCCAATTGAGTTTCGGTCCCCAATTGAGTTTGGGACTCCCCCAATTGAGTTTGGGGCTCCCCAATTGAGTTTGCCCCCTCCCCCAATGGAGTTGGGTCTTCCTCTTCCAATTGATTTGGGGTTCCATTCCCCAATTGATTTAGGGCTCCATCAATATATTTGGGGCGTCTCCAATTAAGTTGGGGGCTCCCTAAACAAGTTTTGGGTCTCCCCTAATTAATTTGAGGCTCCACAATTGATTTTAGGGCCCCCCAATTGATATGGGTCGTCCCCAATTGAGTTTGGGGCGCCCCCAATTGAGTTTGGGGTTCTCTCAATTGAGTTTGGGGTTCCCCAATTGATCTTGGGTCCCCCAAATTAATTTGGGGCATCTCCAATTGAGTTTGTGGCATCCCCAATAGAGTTTGGTGTCTCTGCATATTAATTTTTCTGATCCCCCAATAGATTTGGGGCTCCCCATTTGATTTTGGGGGCTCCACCTATTGATTTTAGGGCTTCCCCAATTGATTGTGGGGACCCTCAATTGATTTGGAGGATTCCTCAATTGATTTGGGGGGCTTCCGCAATTGATTTTGGGCTCCTGCAATTGATTTGGGGTTCCCCCAATGTATTTTGGGGCTCCCCCAATGTATTTTGGGGCTCCCCCAATGTATTTTGGGGCTCCCCCAATGTATTTTTGGGTCCCCCAATTGATATTTGGTCCCCAACTGATTTAGATCGTCTCCAATTGAGTTTGGACCGCCCCCAGTTGATTTGAGCTTTCAGTTGCGTTTGGGGCTCCTTCAATTGCGTTTGGGGCTTCTCGAAATATTGGTGGCTCCCCCAATTGATTTTCGGGCCCCCAATTGATTTTGGGCTCCCCAATTAATTATTAGGTTTTCCCCAATTTATTTGGGCCATCCCCAATTTAGTTTGGGTCTCCCCTAATTGATTTGATGCTCCCCATATTGATTTGGGGCTCTCCCAATTGATTTTGGTGCTTCTCCAATTGGGTTTGGGGCTCCCCCATTTATTTGGGGCTCTTCCAATTGATTTTGGGGTCTCCCAGTTGATTTGGGGCTGCCCAATTGATTTTGGGGCGTCTCCAATTGAGTTTATGGCCCCCCAAATTGATTTCAGGTTCCCTCAATTGATTTAGGTCCCCCAATTGACTTTGGGGCTCCCCCAATTGACTTTGGGCCGTCTCCAATTGAGTTTGAGGCTCCCCCAATCGATTTTTGGGCGTCTCCAATTGAGTATAGGGCTTCCCCAATTTAGTTTTGGGTTCCCCCAATTGATTTTGGGCTCTCCCAATTGATATTCAGGCTCCGCCAATTGATTTGGGGCTCCTTTATAGATATTGGGGCGTCTCCAATTGAGTTTGGGTCATCCCCAATTGAGTTTAGGGCTCCCAATTGATTAGGGGCTTCCCTGATCGATTTTGTGGCTTCCCCAATTGATTTGAGGCTCTCCCAATAGATTTGGGGCTCCCCAATTGATTGTGTGAGTTCCCCAATTAATTGTGGGAGGCCCCAATTGATTTTGTGGCAGGCCCCAATTGATTTTGTGGCACCCCCAATTTATTTCGGGGCTTCCCCAATTGATTTGGGGCTCCTCAAAATGATTTGGGGCTCTCTCAATGTATTTTGGGGCTCCCCAATCGATTTGGGGCCCCAAACTGATTTGCGTCGTCTCCAATTGAGTTTGTGGCTCCCCAATTGATTTGGGGCTCCTCTAATTGAGTTTGAGACTCACCCAAATATTGGTGGCTCCCCCAATTGATTTGGGGCTCCCCAATCGATTTGGGCTCCCCAAATTGATTTAGGGCTCCCCCATTTAACTTTCGATCGACCCCAATTGACTTGGTCCATCCCCAATTGATTTGGGCTATCCCTAATTTAGTTTTGGTCTCCCCTAATTGATTTGGGGCTCTCTCTCTATCGATTTGTTGCTCCCCCAATTGACTTTGGTGGGTCTCCAATTGAGCTTGGAGCTACCCCAATTGATTTGGGGCTCCCCCAATTTATTTAGGGCTCTCCCAATTGATTTGGGGATCCCCAATTGATTTGGGGCTCCTAATTGATTTTAGGGCTCCCAATTGATTTTGGGGATCCCCAATTGATTCTGGGGCGTCTCCAATGGAGTTTGAGGCTCCCCCAATTGATTTTGGGCTCCCTCAATTCATTTTGGGCTTCCCCAATTGACTTTGTGGCTCCCTCAATTGACTTAGGGGCGCCCCTAATTTATTTGGGATGTCTCCAATTGGGTTTGGGTCTCCCCAATGGATTTTGGAGTGTCTCTAATTGTATGTGAAGCATCCCCAATTGATTTTGGGACTCCCCCAATTGATTTTGGGCGCCCCCAATTGATATTAAGGCACTCCCTATCGATTTGGGGCTCCTTAATTGATTTTGGGGCGTCTCCAATTGAGTTTGGGTCATCCCCAATTGAGTTTTTAGCTCCCTTAATTGATTTGTGGTTTCCCCGATTAATTTATGGGCTCCCCAATTGGTTTGTGGCTCCCCTAATTAATTTGGGGCTCCCCTAATTGATTTTGTGTCTCCCCAAATTTATTTGGGGCTCCAATTGATTTTGTGGCTCCCTGAATTTATTTGGGGCTCCAATTGATTTTGTGGCTCCCCGAATTTATTTGGGGCTCCCCGAATTCATTTGAGGCTCCCCCAATTGATTTTGGGCATCTCCTAATGAGTTTTGGGCCCCCAATTAAGTTTTGGGCTCCCTCAATTAATTTGTGGATTCCCCAATTGATTTGAGGCTCCCTCAATTAATTTGGGGCGTCACCAATTGAGTTTTGGGCATCCCCAATTCAGTGTGGGGGTCCCCATATGTATTTTGGGCTCCCCCAATTGATTTGGGTCATCTCCAATTGAGTTTCGGGCATGCCCAATATAGTTGAGGCTCCCCCAAGTGATTGTGGGGTTCCCCTAATTGATCTTGGGGCGTCTCCATTCGAGTTTTGGGCATCCCCAATTGAGTTTGAGGCTCCCTCAATTTAATTTGGGGCTCCCCCAATTTATTTGGGGCTCTTCCAATCGATTTGGTCTCCCAAATTTATTTTGGGGCTCCTCAATTGATTTGGACTGCCCAATTGATTTTGACTCCCCAATTGATCCCCAATTGATTTGGTGCCCCCAATTGATTTGGTGCCCCCAATTGATTTGGGTTGTCTCCAATTGAGTTTGGGTCTCCCCACTTTATTTGGAGCTCCCCCAATTTATTTGGAGCTCCCCCAATTGATTTTGGGCGTGTCCAATTGAGTTTGCGGCATCCCCAATTGAGTTTGGTTCTCCCCCAATTGATTTGGTGCTTCCCTAATGGAATTAGGGCTCCCCAATTAATTTTTGGGCGTCTCAATTTGAGTTTGGGTCTCCTCGATGGAGTTTGCGTCACCCCTAGTTGATTTGGCCCACCCCCAGTTGATTGGAGACGTCTTCAATTAAGTTTTTGGCATCCCCAATTAATTTTGGGACCCCCAATTGAGTGTGGGGATCCCCCAATTGAATTTGGGCGTCTCCAATTCAGTTTTGGCCATCCCTAATTGAGTTTAGGGTCCCCCAATTCATTTTTGGGCTTTTCCTATTGAGTTTGGGGCTCCCCCAATTGATTTGGGGCACCCTCAATTGATTTCGGCGTTCCCCAATTGATTTGGTGCATCTCGAATTGAGTTTGGGGCATCCCCAATTCATTTGTGGTATCTCCAATTAAGTTTGGGCTGCCCCAATTGATTTTGGTGGGCCTTAATAGATTTTTGGGGTCCTCCAATTGATTTTTGGGCGTCTCCAATTGAGTTTCGGGCATCCCAATTGCGTTTGGGGTATCACAATTTGATTTGGGGCTCCCAATTGATTTTTTTCGCCTCCCCCATTTGAGTTTTGGGCACCCCTAATTGATTTGTTGCCTCCCCCATTTGAGTTTGGGGCTGCCCCAATTGATTTGTGGCGTCCCCAATTGTTTTTGGGGTTCCTTCAATTGATTTGGTGCATCTCCAATTGAGTTTGGGGCATCCCCAATTGAGTTAGGGGCTCCCCTAATTGATTTGGGGTGTCTCCAATTGAGTTTGGGGCTCCCCAATTGATTTTGGGGCTCCCTTAATTGATTCTGGGGCTCCCCAATTGATTTGTGGCTCCCAATTGATTTTAGGGTGTCTTTTATTGAGTTTGGGGCATCCCTAATTGAGTTTGGAGCATCCCCAATTGAGTTTGGGGCTCCCCTAATTGAGTTTGGGGCGCCCCTAATTGAGTTTGGAGCCCCCAATTTATTTGTGACGTCTCCAATTGAGTTTGGGGCTCCTCCAATTGAGTTTGGGGTTCCACCAATTGATTTGGGGCTTCCCCAATTGATTTGGGCTTTCCCAATTGATGTGGGTCTTCCCAATGGATTTAGGGGCTCTCCTAATTGATTTGGTGCTCTCCCAGTTCATTTGGTGCTCACCCAATTTATTTTGGGTCGTCGCCAATTGAGTTTGGGGCTCTCCAATTGATTTGGGGCTCCCCCAATTGATTTGGGGCTCCTCAATTTATTTAGGGCTTCCTTAATTGATTTGGGGGCTCCCCCAATTGATTTGAGGCTCCTCAATTGATTTGAGGCTCCTCAATTGATTTGGGCCACCAATAATTGATTGGTGCTCCTCAAATTGATATTGTGGATCCTCCAATTGATTTGGGGCTTCCCCAATTGAGTTGCGGCTCCTCCAATTGATATGGGGCGCTCCCAATTGATTTGGGGCGTCTCTAATTGTTTGGGGTATCCTCAATATATTTTGGGGCTCCCCCAGTGTATTTGGGGCTCCCCTATTGAATTTGGGCTCCTCCAATTGACTTGGGCCTCCCCCAATTGACTTGGAGCTCCTCCAATTGACTTGGGGCTCCCCCATTTGACTTGGGGCGTCTCTAATTGAATTTGGGGCTCCCTCAATTCATTTGGTGGCTTCTCAATTGACCTTGGGCGTCTCTAATTCAGTTTGGGGCTCCCCCAATTGATTCTGGGTCCTCTCCTATTGAGTTTGGGGCCCCCAATTGATTTTGAGTCTCCGCCAATTGATTTTAGTGTTCCCAAATTGATTTGGGGCTCCCCAATTGATATTTGTGGCTCCCCCAATTGATTTGGGGTGTCTCCAATCGTGTTTGGGTTATTCCCAATTGATTTTGGGCTCCCCAATTGACTTGGAGCATCTCCAATTGAGTTTAGGACTACCCCCAATTGATTTTGGGGCCTCTCCAATTGATTTTGGGGCCTCTCCAATTGATTTTGGGGCTCCCCAATTGATTGTGGGGTTTCCCCAATTGATTTTGTGGCGTTGCATTTTGAGTTTTGGGCATTTAAAACAAATTAAGAGAATATTACACTATTTAAAATCTAATGTGCTCTCGAATATATGAGAAAATAGTATTCTTGGCAATGCATCCGAGGGGCATATGCTGAAATTATATCAATTATCTGATCCCCTATTAACAATGGAATGTCTGGTAGAAGTAAAGAGAGTAAATGGTAGGCTTTTAGACAATCCATTGTTAATAGTGGAGCAGATAATAGATATAATTTCAGCATATGCCCCTCGGATGCATTGCCAAGAATGCTATTTTCTCATATATTCGAGAGCACATTAGATTTCAAATAGTGTAGTATTCTCTATATGCTCTCGAATCTTCTCCTCCAAAGGAACGAGAAAGCTGGTCAGAGAAACATCGACCCCACATACAATGGGAAAAGATGCAGACAGAAAATTCGAGAGCACATAGAGAATGTTACACTATTTAAAATCTAATCAAATACTTGACAATGTCCATAGAAGTTATTATTTATTGTTTAATAACTTTTATTTATGTTTTTGTGTAATAATGTTAACGATGAAAAGCCTTTAAAACAATACGGAATTTTCTGAACTTTCTTCTAAAGACAAAGGGATCGGTGTAAAGAAAAAAATAGACATTTTCATTTGATATTTTAATACAGAATATGAAAAAATAAAATTACTTGATTTAAGAATAATATGTAATTAAATAATTTACGGTTATGATAATTAATAAACAGAGAATAAGATAATATATAAATTAAAGACTGTCAGCTGACAGACTTTCACGGTGGTTCCAATAATATTCTCCCAGATTTTTAAGTAATTTCGTGCAGTCTTGCCAGATGGGCTAGTCTAAAAATCCCGAAAACCAACCAAAATTACACATTTCGACAGTTTATTTTCTTCTGATCATGTAGGCTTTACTAATAAAGAAATTACTCACTATACTTCAGGTAAGTGCAAGTGAACTAATTGCAACAGTATAAAGGTTTACTCATCTTTGTTTTTTCTTCATAGAAATTTGTACAGAATATCCCCATCAGACATCCAAAATTCCCTTTTACCTGACAGACAGAAAGAGAAAATTCCCAAATTTAGGGATAAATTCCCATATCTAACACTGCTTTCGTGTGACTTAGTAAACAGTGGCGTAATCTTTGGTTTGTTCGGTTATAACATCAAAAAGTAAGTCTTTCTAATATACATGATTATTTTTATGATGTTGAAATGATTTATATGTGTATGGTATTTATTCAGGTAGCTTATAAAAGTTGTAGTTTAGAGATTATAGATAGTAAAATAGAGTTTGAAGATTTTATGGACGTCGCAAGGCTCCATCTTGGGCAATATTCCAAACTAAAACAGCAAAATATCATTACAAATTATTGACTATGTTGACGATGTCGGTTCCAGGTCGCATAGTACCTCCACCAACCCGTCCCCCTCACCCCCTTGCACAACATATCTTGCAATTTTTTTTTTTTTGCTTTCTCAGTATTTAAACAACCTCCTAATTACTGTAAAAGAAGAGGAGAGCTGCAGGACTGCAGAATTTTGGAGTAAATGGAGAGCGTGCTGTTGTAAACAAATAGCATTTAGTTTGATAATTAGTGTATTTTATTGAAGCTGCAAGGGTTAATATGTTACTATAAATTCACGCCCTATGAGTCATATTTTCCATCAGCTTAAACTGAATGTATTTCTGGTCAAAATAGGTTTTGACTTCGAGGGAAAGTTATTTTAGTACAGTATATGGAACATTAGTAGAAATGAATGATTTGCGTAACATATCAACATTAAGAATGAAACTATATTAATGGCATAAAGATGACACTCCTTTTATGGGGATACCACCTAACCTGACTTTGGGTGTAGGATGTGCTCTGCCCTCGACCCCTTTCAAAGCATACTTTTGAGAGGTAGGCTGTACCTAAAGGCCGGTTTATGTATCTGTACCCTGTAAATTATAGTATCCTTTACCTACCTAACCTGACCTACCCTAGTCATTCCTTCAATTTTTGCTCCAAACTCGACCAATGGAAATTGACTCAGCAATTTCAGCTTTACACACACACATATATATATATATATATATATATATATATATATATATATATATATGTATGTGTATGTATATGTATTTTATTGTGCATATTAATTGGCAATGAAAATTAGAATATATCTAGCCCTTATTATCATTGCTGACATGTGCCTTATGCTTTCATGATAGGTTTTATATTCCAAGGATAGCCATTGTGCCAAATTATTTTGAAAACTGTCTGTTGCAGATTCCATTAATTTTTCTAGCAGTTTTTTTTTTAATTGTACGTGTAAAATTTTTTTTAGGCAAGATTTTTCTTCAATGCTGGAATGGCTTATGTAAGCATTGCTGTCCAGATGTATCTGTTGTCATATACAAACTGTCGTTTATGAGAAATAATTGGGAGCACATAAGGAAGAGAGGCCTTCTTCCAAAAGGAAAGCCAGATGTTTAAGTGAAAAAGATGGAAAATGTCAAATCCTTTGAATAGCATGGCTGTGTAATTATAATTGAAGAAACTTTTGTCCTGGGATGTATAGGTTAAAAACCTCCATACTTAAGTGTATAGAAATGCAGAAATATCATTGCTGTAATATATAGGTATAGTATCTGTCAAATCCAAGGGTGTTTCCACGCAGGTAGTGATTCGCCAGGTACGGGCAGGAGTGGGTTAAGCTTGTGTTTTGCTGTTACCGCCTTGCAAAATTTTTCTGCTGTTGTCACAGTACTATTTCAGTTCTGTCTAATTGGATTTCCCATTTTCACTTACTAGCTTAGTACTTGAGAAGAATCATTACAGTACTGTATTGTATACCAAATGCAGGTTTGTACTTACATGAGTACTAACCATCATTCTTTACCAGGAATATGACCACAGCAAAGAAAAAGCAGCCTCAGCAACATCCGGTTAAACTATAAACAAGGTAGAAATAGATGCCTTTCAGGTGACCGACAGGCACTGCCCACCTGACAGGTGGGGCTATCTTTATTGTCACTGACCTCACTGGATAGTACTGCCATTTTTAAACATTTAAACTTACCTGCTGGTTATATAATAATAGCTTTATGCTTCTGTCCACGGCAGAAATTCAAAACTCGCAGCAATCGCATAGATATGCCAGGTATACACTAGCGCCACCACGGAGCTAGGTCGAACTATCCCTCCTAGTATCAGATTTTCTTCTGCCGTCATATTGGCAACGTAGAAATCAAATTTACTCGTGTTTAACCTGGTTTAAATGTTTAAAAATTATATTTTCATAATATAAATTTTTGAACATACCCGCTGGTTATATAACTTAAAATCCCACCCTCCTCCCCTCTAGAGACCTATGGGCATGGAAAATCTGATACTAGGAGGGATAGTTCGACTTAGCTCCGTGGTGGCGCTAGTGTATACCTGGCATATCTATGCGATTGCTGCGAGTTTTGAATTTCTGCCGTGGACAGAAGCATAAAGCTATTATTATATAGCCAGCGGGTAAGTATGTTCAAAAATTTATTTTGTTATGAAAATATCATATTTCTTGACTTTTTTAATTTGTTTTTCTTTCTGATTGAATAAATACTCTGGCAGACAGTTGTGTTCAAGTAGTATTATCGGAAGAAGCCAAGGATATGTAGTTTCCTGTTAACTGTAATTTTGAGACTTTACTGTGGTTTCTGCTGGTATCCAACATACTTGTTCATGTGGGGCGACATGTCTATTGCTGTTCAATGCCTCTTGTGTGAGGCCTTGCAACACAGATTATAATGTGAACTAAGGAGTTGGTTTTCCTTAGACTATATGGGTGCTCCATCTAAGGAGCAGTGTTGTCGACCGATTGTGAATGAAAGACCGCTTTCCTTCTATCTTTCAATGTCTTTGACCCCTTAAAGGACCTAAGTGCACAACAATTTTGCTTCTGTGTCTTTACCATCGCCTAATTTTGCTGTTGTTGCTCTTTCTAAACAATATTGTCGTCATCAGCCTGCACGACCACCATAAAAGACGAACTTCGTTCTTTTTCCTTTACATCATTTTCGTTGGTGTGCTCGATGCAAGATCTAGTTGAAGTTTGTGAAGTCTATTGTCAAAGAAGTCCAGGAAGTCTGATCGATAGGAGTTGCGTACCTGTGCTCCGTTTCTCACGAGAACAAGCATGTACACAGCCAGTTGGAATAAAGGACTCCTCTCTTCCTTCTTCTTCTTGGATATTTTACATCTCATTCTTTTATTGGGAAATAGCTTCAGCACACGCTTTTACTGCTAAATGTGTACCGTCTCGTTCCAGGATGGGTTCTGACCAGAAAATATCTCGTGTAGGCTAAGTAGTATCAGGATTTACTGCTCCTACCATTACCAACCATTTTCATGGGCAGTGGAGATGAATGGGGCCACATCTTAACAGAGTAGGTGGACCTCCACTGTCTATTGACTCAGCGATTTCTGCTCCCAAAACAGATACCCAATGGAATCTCTTGACACGGGGATACTGTACATTATTATTGGTCCTAGAATCTGCTACCATGGAAGCTGCGTTCAGGATTGCCTAATCAGCTGCCTGTTGTACCATTAATTAGCAGTATTCATATAATTCACCTCAACCTGGAATTCAGCATTCCCAAAATGCCGAAGAATTATTCAGAGTTGATCTTCTCAGGCAGAAAGCTAGAACCTTCCTGATGCAGCAGCCAGTTACCAGTGGGCCTTTGGGTCCTGAGGGAACACGGAGAAGAGTGCACTCAGTCTCACCAACAACTCTTCTGATCGACTTACAGACCCTCTGCTCCTTCCTTGACTCAGTTCAGGATGAAGACAGCAAGTACCGTAAGGTTTGTTGCCATCAGGAAGAAGGCTTCTTAGGAAACCTTAGAATACTTGTGTTTAGATACCCATACTTCAGTCCTACAAAAAGTACAGTACCTTTTCTTTGTCTTCAGGGCTTTAGTTACTAATTCAGACTTGGAACTTGGAACTCCTTGCTCCTAAATGTTCATGTATATCTCTTTGGATGCCTATTTGAAAGAGATTTGACCCTTGGATCTTCTCGGTGATCAATTTGCCTGTCTCACTGTAGGAAACAATGCTTCAGGTTAGAGACAATCAGCTTTCCTTCAACCATAATCTGAGAATTTTGTTTAATTGGTAAGCACAGTCTCATGGTCAACTGAAATACAAACCACGCTATTTACATAGGGTTTACTTTCGGCGTAGCTGAAAATGACGAGCCATTAGATTTTAACGAGGGTTAACTACCCCCGCGCTAGTTAGCAAGGGGGTTAGGGGAAGGGGTAGCTTGCTACCCCTCCCCCCCACACACCGGTGAATTGTCTCACTTCACTTTTGGCTCGGACGATGAGCAGACGTGTCTGTCTTTCGTCCTCGCTTTTGACAGCCTTAATCTGTTTTTTCTTTTTCTTCAGCTTTGTGTGTTTGGAAGTTGGCCTCTACCTTCATTGTAATTATGCGCAAGTGCCCTGGACTCTCCGGCCGCCCCTGTGGAACCTTCATGTCGGCGGTCGAGACGGATCCTCACACTCTTTACCCGCAGTGTCGAGGTCAACGGTGTGCTAGAGACTTAACTTGTAGTGAGTGCAGGGAAGTGGTCTACCTCCCAGTGGGAGAGGTTTGCCCGGCGGCATAAGAAGAAGTCCAAGAGAGACCTTTCTCCTTCAAGGGCTGCCTTGAAGAAGGAAGGCTCCAAGGACTCTTCTTCCGCCGCCCGAACCTCCTACTCGGTCGGCCTCTCGTGAGAGGCCGTTGAGTGGTAGCGTAGGCCATTGTTCTGTTTCCCGACCTCGGGGTGCGGGAGAGGGCGTTGCCTCCCATAGTGGGGCAGCTCCCCCTCCTCCTCCGGGGGAGGATTTTGATTCTCATTACGATGATGACCATGCTGTGTCTAATGATGATCTCTTTCAGCTTTGGGCTTTCTTGGGGCTTAAGGGCTTGCCCTCCAAAGGAAGCCCTGTTTGACCTGATCCAGTTGGGGGCTGCTGTCAAGCAATCACCGGTAATAGCTGAGGTAGACCCTCTGTCTATTGTCGACGTGGTTGTGGCAGAGGCTTACGACGGGTCTGGTCAAACCTCTGCTGCTGCTGCTGTTGCGGACGTTGCTGAAGACTCAGCCTCCTCTTCCGGACATCCTTCGAGGGGGAAGTTGAGTCCCACGGTCTCTCCTGCGGGTGCGTCTCCTCCTCGGGGGAGCGCACTGACAGAGACTCCTCTTCGGAGGACTGACGATGTGGATGCCCTTCCTCAAGGCCGCCTTCGCCGTAAGGCTCGTCTTCCTCTTCGCCGTAGGGGCCTTCCTTCTCCCTACAAGGGAGTTAAGAGGCGCCTCTTCGGGTCGTCTTCATCGCCACCTTCCCCTGCAGAGGATTCTTCTCGTCGGGAGCAGACCACAGCAGCCACGTCCTTGGACCTCTCCGCATCCTACGCCTGCCAGATCTTCCAGTCCTTCCGTCCTACCTTCGCCCCTGGATGCAGATGCGCAGCAGGAGCCTTCTCACCCCGTCACCCGACGGGCACCGGTCCCTTCGGGGCAAAGGGATGTCTCCCATGGTGTGGGTAATTCCCTTGCGCCACAGGGCTCCCCTGCGCGCTCAGCTGCGCATTCGCGCGCAGTAGCGCACATGCGCTCTCCTGAGCTGCAGCCTTCAGACTCGCCTCGCCAGCGCTCTCCTGCTCGTCAACGCTCTCCTGCTCGCCAGCGCTCCCCTGCTAGCCGTCAGCGTCCTTCTGTTCCTGCTGCGCGCCATCGGTCTCCTGAGCGCACGCGATCTCCTGCTCGTCAGCGCGCACCTGCGCACCTTGTTCCTGATGCGCGCCCTGCGCGCCAACGCTCTCCCACGCGCCCTAGATCTTCGGATCTGGACGCAGGCAAGGACCTTACTCCTTCGCCTCGCCCTCGCGCTCCTGTGCGCCTATCTTCGCCTGCGCAACAGCGCGCACGCTCCCCGGTGCGCACTTAAAGAGTTCCTGCGCGCCCACGAGTCTTCTTCTCCTGAGCCCGACCGCGAGCGTTCGCCCTTCCGCGTTTCCTCGCCATCTGATCCTGCGGCCCAGCTGACTGCACACCAACGATCTCATGAGCGCCCGTGCGATCCTTCGCCTGTGTGCAAGCGCTCGCCAACGCGCCAGCGCGCCCATGACTGGGATCGTCACGGTTCTCCGACGCGCACACGCGCTAAATCTCCTGCGCGCGGTCGATCACCTGCACGTACTACGCGCCATCGTTCGCCAACGCGCCATCGCTCTCCGGCGCGCCAGCGTTCGCCAACGCGCCATTGCTCACCCACGCGCCATCGCTCACCCACGCGCCATAGATCTCCAGTGCACCGTCGATATCCCACGCTTCATCGTTCTCCTGACTGACAGCGATCTCCTCTACCCTCGCGTGCTCATTCATCTGCGCGCCAGCGCGCCCCCTCGCCAGCGCGCCCCCTCGCCAGCGCGCCCCCTCGCCAGCGCGCCCCCTCGCCTGCGCGCCCCCTCGCCTGCGCGCCCACGCGGGACCCTCTGAACGCTCCATCGCGCGAGCGCCAGCGCGACCCCCGTTCTCGCCGGGTCCCGCAGCTCGTGCCTACGACAGGGACGCGTACTTCCAGATCGCCATCAGAATCGCCATTGCGCAAGCGCAGGGCTCTCACCCAGGACCAGGAAGAGTCTCCGGAGAGGTCCGGGCAACATTCTTCCCTTTCTTCTTTTCAGGTAGGCCCCGTTGCATTCACTCCGAAGGATCAGGAGATCCCCTTCCCTCCAGCGGGGATTACTGACACTGCGTCCTTCACCCGTCAGTCTTGGTTTGGTCACCTGATGAAAGCGGTGGTGCAGGCTGTGAAGCCAGCCCTCGCTGATCTGGGACTCAGACCAATGACAGACTCGCCCCCGCTGAAGAGAAGGAGGGGAGTGGACTTCGTGGTGACTTCTCCCAGGGAGAAGTTGGCTCCTAAGAGGCCCGTCAGGAAGACTTCATCCCCGTCGCGGTTGTTTTCTCCTTCTCCTGTGGACGAAGTCTTTCCGTCCTCAGGAGAGTCCAGCGAGGTGAAGGCCTCTCCCACGGCACCAATGGGGGGAACCCCACCTCCAGGAAGAGAAAAGTCTCACTTGGAAGGTACCTTCCAGACCTCTTTGCTGGAGTCCTGTATCCTGCCCAGGAGGGAACCCAAGGACTCAAAGACGATTCCTAAGTCGTCTTCACGGATCCGTCCAGAGCCAACTAGACCCTGGGAGAACGTCCACGTGTCTCCACAAGAAGAGCCTCTGGGGACGGGAGACTTAGCTGCCAGACCACAGAGAGGAGAGCAGCATGAGTCTGAGCATGCCTTCTGGCAGGTCTTTAATCTGATGAATCAACTCAACAGGTTCAAGGACCCGGAGATCGCCCCTCGCGAAGGCAAGGATACGGTCCTAGACCAAGTCTATGGTACCCAGAAACCCCCAAGGGCCAGTGCAGCTTTGCCTTGGTCCAAGGGGGGTGAAGAGTGCCAGAGACAAGGTCGAAGCTCAGCCCTCGGAACTCGCCTCCTCCAGCCGTTCCTCTGCCGGGAACAAACTCCTCCCACCTCCTCGTTTACAGCAGAGGAGGTATTTTGAGATCATGGGGGAGTCCAGTGTAGCTCTTCCCCTCCACCACTCGGTGGAAGAGCTCACAAGGGGAACTCCTCTGGAGAAGCTCTCCTCCCGGCAGGTGACATTCTCGGCTTCGGAGATCCTTAGCCAGGAGAAGGTCGCGAAGTGTGCCATGCAGGCCACTTCGTGGCTGGACGTCTGGCTGGGTTCTCTGGCATCCTATTGCGCTCCGAGGACTTGTCTAAGGAGAGCAATAGGAAGGCCCTGGAGACCCTCCTCCTCTCGGGCACTCGGTCCATCGAGTTTCTGGCCCACCAGGTTTCCAACCTGTGGGCCAACTCGATCTTAAAACGACGCGATGCGGTGACCGAGAAGTTCCATCCGAAGGTTCCCGCCGTGGATGTCTGCAGGCTCAGACACTCCTCCATCCTTGGAGGAAGCTTGTTTGAGCCCAAGGATGTAGAATGCACAGCTGAGAGGTGGAGGAAGTCGAATCAGGATTAGCTCCTCCAAAGGGCCCTCACATCTCGGCCCTACAAGCCTCCAGCTCCACAACAGCATCAACAGCAGCCTCGCAGGACACCGAAGCGGGCTCCGGCAGCTAAGACGAAGGTGTCTAAGCCACAGCCCTTTCCTGTCAAGGACAAGAGGGGTGGTAAGTCCTCCAGGGGAGGCAGGAATCCTAGAGGGAGCGGCCGTGGCCGTAAACGCTAGGATTGGCAGTCCCCCTGCATGTCCACGTGTGGGGGGAATGCCTACAAAGTTGCGTGCTCAGGTGGCAGCAACATGGGGCCGATTCCTGGACGGTCTCTGTGATCGGCCAAGGATATCGCGTCCCATTCACAACATCTCAACCTCCCCTGACAGCGAATCCAGTGTCGTTGAGCTCCTATGCCATGGGATCGGCAAAGGGGCTAGCCCTTCGGGCATAAGTCGAGACCATGCTCAAGAAGGATGCTCTCCAAGAGGTCGTCGACGGCTCCTCAGGCTTCTTCAGTCGACTCTTTCTTGTAAAGAAGGCGTCTGGAGGCTGGAGACCCGTCATCGATCTCTCAGCTCTGAACAAGTTTGTCAAACAAACTTCGTTCAGCATGGAGACAACGGACACGGTCAGACTTGCAGTGAGACCACAAGACTTCATGTGCACACTGGATCCCAATCCATCCGTCTTCCAGGAAGTACTTGAGATTCAGCCTAGACAGCAATATCTACCAGTTCAAGGTACTGTGCTTCGGTCTCTCCACAGCACCTCAGGTGTTCACCAGTGTTTTCACCCTGATTTCGTCGTGGGCGCACAGGAACGGCATCCGTCTCCTCCGATATCTGGACGACTGGCTGATCCTGGCAGACTCGGAGTCGACCCTTCTTCGACACCAAGACAGGCTTCTGGGACTTTGCCAAGATCTGGGGATCATGGTAAATCTCGAGAAGTCCTCTCTGCAGCCGACCCAATGACTGGTATATCTAGGCATGTTATTAGACACCAATCTCCACAAAGCCTTTCCATCAGACGACAGGATAGCAAGGCTGAGGAGGGTGGCAGAGCCCTTCCTCAGGCGGGAAGAGCTTCCAGCCCAATCATGGTTACATCTTTTAGGTCACCTAGCCTCCCTGGCCCGTCTGGTCCCGAACGGCCGTCTCAGGATGAGATCCCTGCAATGGCGGCTCAAGTCCCGGTGGAATCAGGGCACCGATTCCCCGGACTCTCTGGTCCCTATTGGACCCACGGAACAGGCGGACCTGGGGTGGTGGCTGATCGACGGAAACCTACGAAAGGGAGTGGATCTTCTCGTCCTTCCCCCGGATTTGACACTTCTCGGACGTGTCAAAAGAAGGGTGGGGGGCCCACATTCTGAACCAGAGGGTCTCAGGCCTTCGGTCAGAATCAGAAAAGTACCTACACATCAACCTGCTAGAGATGAAGGCCGTGTATCTGGCCCTTCAACAGTTCCAATGGACCCTGGCGGGCCACTCCGTGGTGGTCATGAGCGACAACACCACGGTAGTGGCTTATATCAACAAGCAGGGAGGTACCTTTTCACAACCTATCCCATCTTGCAGTAGAGATTCTGAGGTGGTCCGAAGTCCACTCGATAACACTATCAGCTTGCTTCATTCCTGGCAAGAGGAATGTGCTCGCCGACAGTCTGAGCAGAGCTTCGCAGATAGTGAGTACCGAGTGGTCTTTGGATCCTCAGATAGCCAACAAAGTCCTGACTTTGTGGGGTTCCCCGACTGTGGACCTGTTTGCGACGGCCTTGAATTTCAAGCTGCCTCTGTACTGCTCCCCAGTCCCGGACCCCAAGGCTCTCTGGCAAGATGCTTTCTAACAACGGTGGGACAACATCGACGTGTACGCCTTCCCACCGTTTTGTCTGATGAGAAGGGTGCTCAACAGGACCAGACTATCGGTCAACCTGTCTATGACTTTAATAGCTCCGCTATGGCATCACGCGTAATGGTTACCGGACCTTCTGCAACTCCTAACGGAACCTCCGAGAGAACTTCCCCCACGACACGAGCTACTCAGACAACCACATTGCAACATCTTCCACAAAGCCGTAGCCTCGCTTCGGCTTCACGCTTGGAGACTATCCAGCGTCTCCTCACGGAGAGAGGCTTTTCGCAGCAGGTTGCGGAAAGAATGTCTCGACACCTGCGGAAGTCCTCTGCGGGAGTCTACCAGGCGAAGTGGAGAGTCTTCTGTGGTTGGTGTCGTGGGAGGGGTATCTCTCCACTCGATGCCACTATTCCAGCAATAGCGGAGTTCCTTGTGTATTTGCGGGAGGAAATGCGCCCTTCAGTCTCGGCGGTAAAAGGCTATCGCTCAGCCTTAAGCCTGGCCTTTAGGCTGAAAGGAGTGGACATTTCTTCCTTGCTAGAACTCTCTTTACTCATACGTAGCTATGAGCTTACCTGCCCTCAGTCGGAAGTGAGACCTCCTCCATGGAACGTGGTTCGGGTTCTCAGGGCTCTGAAGAGACCTCCCTTCGAACCAATACGCCAGGCCTCTGATCGCCACCTGACTTGGAAGACAGCTTTCCTACTCACGTTGGCCTCTGCCAAACGAGTTAGTGAACTTCATGGTCTCTCATACGATATCGCCCATTCAAGGGGATGGGGGGAGGTAACGTTCAGGTTCGTCCCTGAGTTTGTTGCCAAGACTCAGAACCCTGGAGTGCCGGACCCACGGTTCGACTCCTTCAGGGTCACGAGTCTCCGTTCCGTAACAAGTGACCCAGACCATCTGCTATTATGCCCAGTGAGGAGTCTGAGGCGTTACTTGAAGAGAACAGCTGCAGTTCGTCCCTGTGTGCAGGCGTTGTTCGTAAGCACGGGACTGACTAAGAGGAGGGTCACCAAGAACACCATCTCGGCTTGGATTCGAAGGGTTATCCATCATGCCTTGAATCCTGACCCTCCTCCGTGACGTCGCCCTAGGGCACACGACGTCGGGGGCATCGCTACGTCCCTGGCCTTTAAGAGAAACTTCTCTGTGACGCAGGTGCTACAAGCTGGGGTCTGGAAGTGTCAAACGACCTTCACAGCCCACTACCTGCAGTACGTGACCCACAGGAGCCTCGATACTTTTTCTATCGGCCCCGTGGTGGCTGCACAACAGCTGGTCTAACCTCAGGCTCCTTATTGGACAGGTAGCAGAAGGTTGAGGGCATTGTTACCCGGTCTCAGTCTGCGTGAATGAAAGAGTATGTCTGGCCCTTACTTCTTTCTTCATCCTCCCATCTCTTGGGGAAAGCAGCATCCTGGTCTCTGTATAGCTGACCTCAACCTCTGCAGGTAAACCATGCTCCCTTGTGTTCCTAGTAGTAAGTTGATACTGTCGCGTCCCCCTTACCCTGACGAGGTGGTATTGGGAACGTCCTAGCCTAGAATTCCATCTAAAGGACTCCAGGTCAACTTTCTAGGACGAGTCACACACTATTCCTCCACACACAAGCTTATATAGGCCGCACGTTCCTTGCAGAGCAAGGAACTTGTGAGGTGCAGGGACTTTTTCTCGAGTACTACTCACTTGGATTCTGAGTCCCCGGGTAAAGCCGAAGCCAGTAAGGCTGGGGACTTTCCACCCTTCCTAAGGGGTAAGTCACCCTATGTAAATAGCGTGGTTTGTATTTCGGTTACGGAACAAATGACAGATTCGGAGATAATTTGTATTTTTCCTAACCATACAAACCTTAGCTATTTACACATATTTGCCCGCCAGCCCTGTCCCCCAAGACAAGTCCTACCTCTAAGTGAAGTGAGACAATTCACCGGTGTGTGGGCGGGGAGGGGTAGCAAGCTACCCCTTCCCCTACCCCCCTTGCTAACTAGCATGGGGGGTAGTTAACCCTCGTTAAAATCTAATGGCTTGTCATTTTCAGCTACGCCGAAAGTAAACCCTCTGTAAATAGCTAAGGTTTGTATGGTTAGGAAAAATACAAATTATCTCCGATTTTGTAATTTTCAGCAGATATTGGGAGGTCGCAGCTGCTCCTTCATGATCAGGAATTCTGACTTATCTGTGGTAACATCTCTGTCTTCTTTCATCTTTGAAAAACTTGTGCTACTCGGGCTCCTACATCAGCAATCATTATGCTGTTTTTGGAAGCATCTCTGGTTGGCAGCCAGCAATTTCTCTACCTCTTGGTGTTGGTGGAAGAGGAACACGTAATGATCTGCTCTGGTTGCTTATTGACGAGATCTCCTTCTAGGGAATTCTACTTCATTCCTTGCTTCCAGGGATGCTGCTATTTACAGACATATCTAAGGAATGAGGCTTAGGTCTATGCCTGGAAGTCCAAATAATACTTTTAACTAGGTAAGCTGCCATCAGAATTTGAGAGGATACCCTATAGCATTGAAAAAGGATACCTCCTCCGTCGTGACTTACATCTTCAAGCAAAGGATATAATTTCATAAATCCTATGGAGAGTAAGCTTGCATCTGGGTAGCCAGCAATGCAATGGGTCAGCAAGGTCCATTCCAAACAAAGGAAATTTTCTAGCAAAAACACTCAATCATCAGGGGCACGGAGTAGGACCATAGGGGTCCTTATATTCATGCGTGGTGGAAAATCTTCACAATTTTCAGGAATCACCATCAAAGAACCCATTTCCCTCACAGTTAATCCGGAACTTCCAGTAGTCAGCTCCCACTCTTTGCAAGGGTTAGGTAACTGAGATAGGCTTGATTTCACGTACATTTGGTGCCTTAGGGTGGGATAACTCCTAACTTAACAACTCACTGCCAATTGCCTATGCTCGGATAATTAACACACTTAGTACTGCCTAATACTATTTTTACTTGGTTTCTATCACAATAGAAGTAGTTTGTAATTAAGTCAGTAGGTGTCCAGTACATGTGCAGACATGTACAGTATGTTTTTAAACATCTGACTTACCCGGTAGTTATATATATAGCTATACGTCCCTGACGTCCGGCAGAAATTTCAAAACTTGCGGCAATCGCAGATTGGGTAGCCAGGTGTACCACCTGTGCGGCCACTAGCGAGGTACCTGGAACCATTCCATGGTTCCTCAGATCTTCCCTGCCGCTCACGCCAGCAGCAACGTTGGATTTCTCACTTGCTATACCTGTATAATTGCAGTCATCTTGGTGATGTACAATTTACTGTTGGCTTTCTCTTGTTTGGTTTTATTTTGACTGAGAGTAGTGTTTGGATTATGATCGCTATTTCATACCTTGAAAGGGGTAGGATACAGATTTTTTTCCACCTACTGTAAAAATAACGAACCTACTCTTAAAAACATGATGGCGGAAGGAAAACACTCCGCCAACACTATGATGTCACAATCATATGACGTAAACTACGTAGTTCTACGCAGTATGACTTGCATATTCTTTTCTTTTTTCTATGCAGAGAATGAAAAGTAAATTCTACTTACAAACCAAAAGTATTTAAGTTTTTATAATATAAAAGGAATATATTATTTTTTAAGGAAATATTTGTCCTGTTAGTATACTTTCTTTAGATAATCATCGATCTATTTTCAGAGATTAAATAAAACTAGCGTACAGTTAAAGTTACGCTACATAGTTCTCATGACGATCGATACAGTCTCACAAATTACTTTTTATCATTATTTATTTTTTGTTTTCTATATTGGGATTTCTAATATTAATCAAATAACCTTTTTGGGCTCAAGCCATGGCGTCCTGATGGATGGAAGGTTCCTTTTTGGTAGCTTCCTTGGGTATAAGACTACTAAGATATTCCCAGAGAATTTAACCACAGGTTATCACAGAATTCTAACTTCTGGAGCGAGTATCTCAAAGGTTTCCCTTTAAGACATCGTAATTTCAACAGGGGACGCATGTCTAAACGCGCCACATAGCTATCTTCACCCCGAACAGAGTTAATGCTTCGGTGTGTAAGAGTAGAGAATAGCTGGGAGCCGTTCCACAGCTAATCTCACTCGTGGCTACTACTGATACTCGAGACGTAAACAAACGGACGCCATTGCTCTAATGACGTCACGCCCGTCTTCATCCTTTGTTTAGTAGCTGCCCTACTTAGACGGATTTTCCCTGTGTTAACTTTATCGTTTTGCATCTTCGCTATGTCGTTACCTTCAGCCTCGCCTTCTTCTGGAAAGTTGAGTACAAGGTTCCAGTATTGTTTAATTAAGCTCTGGCCGTAAAGTAAATATTACTTTTCGAGATAATTGCTGTTTTGTGGCAGAGCTGTGCCTCTACCGGACCCGCCATTTTATGGCGTCGTTGTTGTTATGCATGTCTTATTTAGTTAGCCACAACAACGTTTCCGGCATTATTTACTAATCGAATACATTAGTTTATTTAGTCTTCATAGCTAGGAACTTTTATATCGTGTTTAGACGCTTTTTATCGGTCATCGATTGACCTCATACCAGTCGGCTACTATAGCCCCCAGGCCAGGAGCCTACATACAAGTGTTCATGCATGATTTATTAGTGATCCTAGACTAAGTTATGAAGATAGTGGCATTATTTTACAATACTTTTGACAGTGATGCAAATGTTTTCGCCTTCAGGGACCATATAGGGGATAGGCTAGTCAGTGACTCTTTCTAGCCTAACCTAATGTTAGGACCCCTATATACTTCCTTCATCCCCTGCCTTGGCATTCCCTCTATTTAGCCTTGATTCCTTTTCTGAGTAAAGGGATTAATTGTCTAATAGAGTATATATCGCCTCTCTGTCCTCCCTAAAGGAATGAACCCCCTTTAGGGTTGCGTCCGAGAGTGAGGTTAGGCTAGCCTACCTCTATGGCAGGATAGTCTATGACTTTCCTGCGATAGCGATATGTCTTCTTCCTTTCCTAGTTCAGGACTCTTAGCCCTGTTCTAGGTGAGGTTAGGAAGGTTTCTCTGTTCCATGCTGAAACTGTACTCTTGCACCGTTTTAGCTGATCTGCCTGATCTTAGGTTAGGGAGTGTCCTCCCTTTCCTTAGTGGCCGCTCTGGTACAGAAACCCTTCCTGGGAAGACTTCTCTCTTCTCCCTCCCCACCTATCTCTTGTATAGCCTAGCCTATGCTTAGGTTAGTTTATACCCATCTGTCCCCTGTCCTACAACTCCTCCTTAGGGTGGAATAGTAGGGCTACCCGAGCTTCCTTGTGCAGTCCGCTCTGGTACACATACCTTCATAGTGTCCTATAAGGTTAGTTACTAGTGTAGTCCTGCATATGGGAGTCTCCCCCCCCCCTTGGGTGTTCCCTAGCCCTCCCTTGGGCTACCTTGCTCCCGGTCCCTAGTGACCCCTGCTCATGGATGTTAGAGCCTGCCTCTATCATGGGTACACCCCCTCAGGGAGGGGGAGGGATGTTTGGATTCCTGATGGTACTTCCTACATCCCTTCCCCCCTCCCCCCTGTCTCTCTCCCTATCCGGGTGCCGGTCTCTTGCCGCCTCTACTGACTGCAATACCTGCCTCCTACTTGGTGACTCTCCCTAACCTTGCCGCCAGCCCCCCGTGTACCGAGGGACTGCCGGCTGCCGCCGGCTACTACCGGCGGCTCTCCTCCTCCTAGCTTGTCGTCCGCTTGCCGGTCGGCCGCCGGAGTGCCGGCATATACTGCCGGCAACCCGGTACAGCCTTAACCATCCTTATCCCAGTCACCAATCTGGCATCCTCCGACTGCCGGAGCCGCCGCTCCCTGCCGGCGTGCCGCCGTTGCGCCGGCGGCCGCCATCCTGGTATTTGACTGACTTTGAACATTGTCTGTCCTAATGCCAGAATCTATGCTGGAGCGAGCTCCGGCATGCCGGCGGCTTCGGATGCCCCGGAGGCGTCAAGAATACTTGCACCCCCTTCCTGTAGCTATCATAAGACTATGATAGCCCTATATCGCAAACAGATAAGCTGCTTCTGCTATTAAGATCAGTACCTAGTACTGCTCTATTAGTGATCATGCTGTCTCTTTGCATTCTTCTAATTCCAGCATGCTATGTGCATCTTAGCACGGCTGGTTGCCAGAAGCAGTTACCTTCTAAATGAGGCCTTCTGGCCCTTAACTGGGAACCGAATGAATTCGGTCCCAATCTTGTCCTTGGTTTTTCCATGGAATTCCAAAATACTTGGAATTCTAGGGAATTATATCCAGTGCCCTCGGTCACTCGGGTTATCCAGGGACCAAGCTTATGGTAACCAGCCGGGCGAGATGCATGGAGCATGTTCTCCTTTACTATTTTCATTCTCTATGCATCACACCTTCATTAAGTTAAAATTAATAATTAATATTAACTTAGTTTAAGAGCCATTCTTATGACTCCCCCATACTCATTTTCTCTTTCTTCCACAGGAGGAGCAGATGAAGTGTGATTTCGCCTTCTGCGCTGTGAAACGCCCGCAGTTTTACGGGCATACGGCTTGCAGGACTCACGCCCCTTGTGCAGACAAGAAAGGGGATTTGAAGTTTTGGAATCCACTGGATTGTACGGTCTGTCAGGCTCACCTAGTTGAGGCCTTCCATAATCCTCCCTCAGCGGAGATTAGAGACATTTCTCGTGAAAAGCTGCGCAAGTGGGTGCGTGGCTTCCAGAAAAATGCTACCGGACCGT
Organism: Palaemon carinicauda; assembly: GCF_036898095.1. Taxonomy (NCBI): domain Eukaryota; kingdom Metazoa; phylum Arthropoda; class Malacostraca; order Decapoda; family Palaemonidae; genus Palaemon; species Palaemon carinicauda. The sequence continues at coordinate 55,089,375 of NC_090757.1, read as the reverse complement.
ACCTGGCCACCGAAGAACTGAGGTCACTATTGTTCCCTAAGGCCTCCCCTGACTCAGTGGTACCCAAAGACGTGATCCCCACTCTCCAAATTACGGTGGAACCTGATGTAGTCATGGCTCAGTCCATGCACGAGTGTCGTTTGGATTCCGAAGATGACGAACAGATTTCGGATGTCTCGGAAGACACGGAGAAAACGCTTATGGCTCAAGGAGCCGAAGATGACGAAGACAAGGTGGAATACACCGAGTCGGAGCAAGAGGTCGCTCCCCCGTCCATCCCCCCTCCTACTCCTACACCGACGGAAATGTCTATTCCGTCTACCTCCTCGACTCCGGATCCTTCTTCTTCCACTCAAGAATTGATCCGACTGATTAGAGCCGTCATGGACGACAGGCTGAAGGAGAACCAGGAGTCCATCAGGTCGATGATAGGATCCAGAGAGCCGAAGAAGATTTCGGTCAAGGATCTCCCCGCTTGCTCTCATGCCAACCCGTGGAGGTATGCAGAGCATATGGTTATTGCGACCGGCAGGATCTTTGTCAGTGATAAGATCGGCACGGTCCCTTTGGAAGATGTGGAGTTCTTCCCAAGCTTTGAGGCCTACCCGGACTGTTACGTCCGGCTTCGTTCCGAACCTGCCTCGAAGGAAGAGACCGAACCTAAGGAAGAGATAGTGTTCGATCTCGCAAAGGCCCAGGCTATGCTAGCCTCCGCATTCAAGAGTAGAGGCTTTACCTGCTCTAAGCTTCCGGCATTGAGCAAGAAGCACCCTACTTACGTTGCACCTGATACTGCGGTTCTTCCATTCTTGGAAAAGGCCTTAGCTGCATGCCTTAAAGCGGCGGAAGAAGGGAAACCCTGCCCTGCACTGGAGGAGTGCAGACCCTTCTCCATCGTGACCCCCCCTGACGCTCGACACTGGAAAGATGTTCAACATACTTTCGTCGTGGGAAGGCTCGATCCTGACGTCGCCGGACATCAGTTTAATGAAGACCTCCCAAAGCTCAACGATCACCTCCTTCGCCGGGAACAAGACACGAAGGAGAGGCTTGCGGCATCTCTTTCTCATCAAGTCCAACTGGAAGTTATGGCCTGTGACACTAGAGTACCAGATCACTACATGGTACTCTCCAAATCCCACTTACTGACGGTAATGAAGGACTTGTACCACTTCATAAAGGCTCGAAGAGCCTGTCGTGAATTCGTGTTTGCCGGTGCCACCGTGAAACACGAACCCCGGAGGCTGATTTCCTCCAACATCTGGGGAAAGCACCTGTTTCCTTCTGACCTTGTGAAGGAAATCACTGACAGAGCCGCCACGGAGAATAGGAACCTTCTCCACAAGTGGGGCATGTCCAGGAAAAGGAAACCCTCTCAGGACGACGGACCTCAGCCTAAGAGGAAACCCCAAAAGTCAAAACCCCAGCAACGTCAGCAAAGACGTCAGTTTCCGGGACCCGCTACCTCCCAAGTGATTGCCCAACCACAACAGACCTTTCAATTGGTCCCCCAACCGGTGTTGTCACAGTCACCGGTCTTCACCCCTGCCTTTGAGCAACCATCAACTACCTTTCATGCCAAAGGTAGAGGCTCATTCAGGGGTGCAAGCAAAGACGCATCTCGCCGTCCCTCCAGAGGTAGAGGAGGAAAGGGAGCTAGCGGCCGAGGCAACAAGTCCTCGGGACACCAGAAGCAATGAAGTGCTTCCGGTGGGAGGAAGACTCCGCCAATTCCAGGATCGTTGGACCTTCGATCCCTGGGCACACAGCATCGTCAAGAAGGGTCTAGGCTGGAGTTGGACTCAACCACCCCCAATCTTCCAGCAATTCTTCCAGCAATCAACCCCCCTTCTGGAAGAATATGTTCTAGACCTCTTGAACAAGAAGGTGATAAGGAAGGTAAAGTCCACCAGGTTCCAAGGGAGACTGTTTTGTGTTCCCAAGAAGGACTCAGACAAACTCAGAGTCATTCTGGACTTATCCCCCCTCAACAAGTTCATAGAGAACAACAAATTCAAGATGCTGACGCTTCAACAAATAAGGACCCTTCTGCCTCAAGGTTCCTACACGGTCTCTATAGACCTGGCGGATGCCTACTGGCACATTCCAATGAACCATCACGCTTCCTCCTACCTAGGATTTCGACTCCAAAGGAAAAGCTACGCCTTCCGGGCCATGCCCTTCGGCCTCAATGTGGCCCCTCGGATCTTCACAAAACTGGCGGATGCCATAGTACAACAGCTCCGCCTAAGAAATGTCCAGGTGATGGCCTACCTCGACGACTGGCTAGTCTGGGCTCCATCGCCCGAAGAGTGTGCAAAGTCTTGCAACGAAGTTACCCAGTACCTAGAACACCTGGGATTCAAGATCAACGAGAAAAAATCTCGCCTCTCTCCAGCTCAGAAGTTTCAGTGGTTGGGAATCCACTGGAATCTTCAGTCACACCGCCTTTCCATCCCCCAGAAGAAAAGGAAGGAAATAGCAGGGTCTGTCAAGCGACTACTGAAATCCAAACGCATTTCAAGACGACAGCAGGAACGAGTTCTAGGCTCTCTACAATTCGCCTCAGTGACAAACCCAGTGCTTCGTGCACAGCTAAAGGATGCCGCGGGAGTCTGGAGACGCTCGGCATCCATCGCTCGAAGAGACCTCAAGAGACGGCTTCCAAACAGACTGCGACGCCTCCTAAAGCCGTGGTCGGAAGAAAAGGCCCTGAAAAGGTCCATTCCTCTCCAACACCCTCCTCCATCACTCAACATCCACACGGATGCCTCACTGGAAGGTTGGGGAGGTCACTCCCACCAGAAACAGGTTCAAGGTACCTGGTCTCCACTATTCAAGACGTTCCACATCAACATCTTGGAGGCCATGGCGGTCCTTCTAACACTGAAGAAGTTATCCCCGCCGCCCTCGATCCACATCCGTCTAACCCTAGACAACTCGGTGGTAGTTCGTTGTCTCAATCGCCAAGGCTCAAGATCGCCCCAGATAAATCAGGTGCTTCTCCCAATCTTCCGTCTGGCGGAAAAGAAGAAGTGGCACCTGTCTGCAGTTCACCTACAAGGATTCCGCAACGTGACAGCGGATGCTCTATCTCGGACAAACCCGATAGAGTCAGAATGGTCTCTAGACGCAAGATCGTTCTCCTTCATCTCTCTCCAAGTCCCAGAACTTCAGATAGATCTCTTTGCAACGAGCGACAACAATCAACTTCCTCTGTACGTAGCCCCGTACGAGGACCCCAAAGCAGAAGCAGTGGATGCCATGTCACTGGACTGGAACAGATGGTCCAAGATCTATCTGTTCCCTCCCACCAACCTTCTGTTGAAAGTCCTCTCCAAACTGAGAACCTTCAAAGGGACAGCGGCCCTAGTGGCTCCCAAGTGGCCCCGGAGCAACTGGTACCCCCTGGTCATGGAGCTGCAGCCCAAGCTGATCCCTCTCCCGGGCCCAGTTCTCTCTCAACAAGTACAGAAGTCGACTGTCTTCGCTTCATCATCGAAAATCAAGGACCTTCATCTCATGATTTTCTCTCCCTTGCCGCAAAGAAGAGGTTTGGGATCTCGAAGAAAAGTCTAGACTTCCTAGAGGAATACAAGACCGAATCCACGAGACGGCAATATGAATCATCCTGGAGGAAATGGGTCTCCTTCGTCAAGACAAAAAATCCTAAAGAAATCACGATTGATTTCTGTATGTCCTTCTTTATTCACCTTCATGGACAAGGATTAGCAGCCAATACGATTTCAACCTGCAAATCGGCCTTGACTAGACCAATTCTATATGCTTTCCAAATTGATCTGTCCAACGACATCTTCAACAAACTACCAAAAGCATGTGCTCGCCTACGTCCAGCACCCCCTCCGAAACCGATCTCCTGGTCACTAGACAAGGTACTCCATTTCGCCTCCAACTTGGTCAACGATTCATGCCCCCTCAAGGATCTGACTCAGAAAGTTATATTTTTATTTGCTCTCGCTTCGGGAGCTCGAGTCAGCGAAATAGTGGCATTATCAAGAGAAGAAGGACACATCCTGTTTACTGATTCAGGAGAAGTGACCCTCTCCCCTGATCCGACGTTTCTCGCTAAAAATGAATTACCCACCAAAAGATGGGGCCCTTGGAGAATATGCCCCCTGAAGGAGGATGTCTCTCTATGTCCAGTAGAGAGCCTCAAGGTCTATCTTCGCAGAACTTCGAACTTTGGTGGAGGCCAACTCTTCAAAGGAGAAACATCGGGCAGCGACCTGTCACTGAAACAATTAAGAGCGAAAATCACCTACTTCATTCGCAGAGCGGATCCGAACAGTACACCCGCTGGTCATGATCCTAGAAAAGTGGCATCTTCTCTGAATTTCTTTCAGAGCATGGACTTTGAAAGCCTTAAAAACTTCACGGGCTGGAAGTCCTCGCGAGTTTTCTTTAAACACTATGCGAAACAAGTGCACGAAGTCAAACATTTTGTGGTAGCCGCAGGTAGTGTTATGAAACCTGCACCTAACTCTGCGTAGAACAGTGAGTTACTTGGGACTCTAACTCTTCGGGTGCCTATGTTGACCCTCGAGCGATTCATAGTGATGTCGAAAAACACTTAGTGCTTTTATAACTGTTCTTATCCCAGGTGAAATGTCATAGTGTCACACAAGTGCCGCATGCCTTGAGCATGATGTGTTTTATTTAAAGACTTGCGTTCCTCGAGAACGAGTACCTACTAATACCCTGAAATTCCTTTTCAGATTCAATTGCAAGCCTTTATTTCTATGTACATTATTATTACTGTAAATGAACTTTACTTTTGCTGTAAATTATTTAATTTCTGCATTGTGAAATAAAATTTCTATTTTATTACTTGTGCGTCTCTATCAGCTCCTACTTACTATGAAATACATACCTGTCATAGTTTTATTTATTCCTCCTTTCTTATGGTTATGAAGAATTTAAGATGTTTAATCCTAAATTATATTCACCCTGACTAAGTAAGGTTCCTACACGAATACTTACTTCTGATAACCAAGAGATGAACTCTACACAGTGCCCAACCACCACTGGTCTAATTTCAGAATGTTCCTATACAAATACCAAACATTCCGCTTCATCTCTAAGTTCTTTAAGTTCTTCTCTCAGGATGAATAGCCCTTCAATACCACTTTGACGTCGGCATAGCCCATAGGAACTTCACTGCCAAGGGGGGCAGGATACTTCGTCCCTATGGTTCTTTATCTAAGATTACTTTGCTGTTTTGTCAATGCCTAGGCACTTAATACTGGGGGAAAATCTACCACGATACATTGATTCTCTGGTACTCTTCCATCAGGACGCCATGGCTTGAGCCCAAAAAACGGATTTTGAGCGAAGCGAAAAATCTATTTTTGGGTGAGATAGCCATGGCGTCCTGATGGACCCTCCCTACTACTTCGTCCAGTTTTGTTCCCACCCTGTGCTACTGTATCATGGTGATGGGCAGCAACTGGCTTCAGGATGAAGACGGGCGTGACGTCATTAGAGCAATGGCGTCCGTTTGTTTACGTCTCGAGTATCAGTAGTAGCCACGAGTGAGATTAGCTGTGGAACGGCTCCCAGCTATTCTCTACTCTTACACACCGAAGCATTAACTCTGTTCGGGGTGAAGATAGCTATGTGGCGCGTTTAGACATGCGTCCCCTGTTGAAATTACGATGTCTTAAAGGGAAACCTTTGAGATACTCGCTCCAGAAGTTAGAGTTCTGTGATAACCTGTGGTTAAATACTCTGGGAATATCTTAGTAGTCTTATACCCAAGGAAGCTACCAAAAAGGAACCTTCCATCCATCAGGACGCCATGGCTATCTCACCCAAAAATAGATTTTTCGCTTCGCTCAAAATCCGTTTTGTTCCGTAACCGAAATACAAACCACGCTATTTACATTGGGTTTATTTTTCGGCGTAGCTGAAATGGCGAGCCATTAGAATTTAACGAGGGTGTATTACCCCCGCGCTAGTTAGCAGGGGGGTAGGGGAGTGGTAGCTAGCTACCCCTCCCCCCCTCACACACCGGTGAACTGCTTCACTTCACTTTTGGCTCGGACAATGGACAGACGTCTCTGTCTTTGTCCTCGCTTGGCAGCCATTGTTTGTTTTGTCTTTACTTAATCACTTACTTTTCTTATACTCAATATATATGTAAACATTTTTTCGTGTTTATGTATATATTTGAGTATAGAAATCAGTAAGTTTCCTTTTCAGAGTTTGTGCTTGTGTGTGTAGTGTACGATATCTCCGTGGAGCCCTCGACAGTTAGGCCACCATGGTGTAATTTCATGGGTCGCGATCGAGTTTGACGACGGTCTTTATCTCTCTCTCTTTGAGGTCGTTTACCCTTTTACTACGTTACTTTTACTACGTCTGAGTAGCTTCCTTCCCGTGTGGGTGGGGTTGCTACGCCGTACGTTTTGTCTCAATTTGTTTTTGAATCTAATTGTATTTGTTGATTTTTCAGCTTTTGTAGAACGATTCCTTTCGGGGTTTTCGTTCTTTCTTTAGTGGTCTTTTTTAAATTACATAATTACATAGTTACATAATTATAATTGTTATAATTGTGTGTTGGTTACAGCTCTCCTTCCGTGAGTGTAAGTGGTTGTGAGGGCACGTGCCTGTTGTGTAATTTTTGTGTTCCTTTCCCTCGGGATTCCTCTTCGGAGCCTTCCCGGGGGAATGAATGTTAACTAATTATTTTTGTTTTTATTTTTCACAGTTACCGATCTAGTTCGTTTCTGTAATGTGACAACGGAGTTGAGGCCTGGGGATTCGGCTGTTGCTGCCTCCCCTATAGATCTTCGTCAGGGGCGTGTCTCCTTCTCCTGGAAGTACTCCCATGACGTTTGACAGCTCTCCAGTTCATTTGAGAACACTCAGGAGGCTCGCCTCCTTGGGTGGGTAACTTTCCTTCCGAGGGAAGTTTTCCTGTCCAGGCTTGAGTTTTTTCTCCTTTGGGGGGTTCTTCTGTTGCCTTTTTTTTCGTGCGACTATGCTCTTGGTGCTGAGCGGTCGCACCTGCAGTTACGCTCAAGGGGCTGGGCAACTGCAGGAGCCCCTCTTCGGATGATTGCTCTTTTTAGGTCACTGGCTGACCCGTCTCTTCTACGAAGTGTTTCTCTTTCGTTCGCGAGGGAGTACACTCATAAAGACTCCTCTTCGGAGGACTCTTCTGCTGTTGTTGCTGTTGGCCGCCTTCGCCGTAAGGCTCACCGTCCGCTACGTCGTAAGGGCCTCACGTCTCCCTATAAGGGTGCTAAGAGGCGCCTTTTTGAATCTCCGTATGCAGCTCCTACCTCTTTAGATCTCTCCGGGGATCGATCTCCAACGCCTTCCTGACCTTCCGCCCCTGGTGCAGCTGGACAGCAGTCTGACCTTGTCATCCGACGGGCAACGGTCCCTTCGGGGCAAAGGGTTGCCTCCCAAGGGGGGTCTTCCCTTGCGTGTCAGGGTTCCCCTGCACGCCCTTCTGCAGTGTTAGCGCACAGGCGCTCTCCTTAGTGTTAACGCACAGGCGCTCTCCTGCTCGTCAGCGTTCTCCTGATCGCTAGCGCTCTCCTGTTCACCAGCGCTCTCCTGTTCGCCAGCGCTCTCCTGTTCGCCAGCGCTCTCCTGTTCGCCAGCGCTCTCCTGTTCGCCAGCGCTCTCCTGTTCGTCAGCGCTCTCCTGTTCGCCAGCGCTCTCCTGATGATCATCGCCCACTGCTGTTGTTCCTGTTGTGCGCCCTGCGCTCCTGCCCGTCAGAGCGCACCTGCGCTTCCAGTTCCTGACTACAGGGCGCCCACGTTCGCCCGCGCGACCTAGAACTTCGGTTCAGGTCTTGGGCAAGGACTCTCCTTCTCCTCTCCCTCGCGATCCGGCTCGTCAGCCTGCTCCAGCGCAGCAACGCTCGTGGTCGCCTACGCGTGCTTCTAAGCTACTGTTCACTCAGGATTCCACGCGTCGCCCTTCTGCTCGCCAGCGACCACAGACGCGTCAACATTCACCTGCTCGTCAGCGATCTCCTGCGCGTCAACGATCGCCATCGATCTTCCACGCGTTACAGGTCCCCTGGACACCATCAGTAGCGATCTAGCGCTCGCCTGCTGTGGACGATCTCCGGTAGCTGAGTCTTGCCGTAGATCTTCCTCCTGCTCGCCAGCGCTGACCTTTACTTCTGTCCTTCTGTGCGCCAGCTTTCTTCCCCAGCGCACATCTGCGCACCCTTTCCTGCCACGCACCAATGGGCGCCAACGGTTTTTCCTGACCGTCCAGGATCGCCTGATTGACAGCTTGCATCAGCGCTCACCTTCCTGATGCACCTGCGCGCCTTCTGTTTAGCGCGATGCGCGCTAACCATCCCTAGTCTCTTACGCGTCAGCGATCGCCTACGCGCCCGCGCGATTCTTCGCCTGCGCGCCTTATGTTTAGCGTGATGCGCGCTAACCATCCCTAGTCTCTTACGCGTCAGCGATCCCCTACGCGCCCGCGCGATTCTTCGCCTGCGCGCCTTCTGTTTAGCGCGATGCGCGCTAACCATCCCTATTCTCTTACGCGTCAGCGATCGCCTACGCGCCCGCGCGATTCTTCGCCTGCGCGCTAGCGTTTTGTTAACGCACCACCGCTCGCCAATACGCCGTCGCTTGCCAACGCGCCATCGCTTGCCGACGCGCCATCGCTTGCCAACGCGCCTTCACTTGCCTACGGGGCATCGCTCGCCAAGACGCGCCATCGCTCGTCAACGTGCCATCGCTCGCCAAGACGTGCCATCGCTCGTCAACGCGCCATCGCCCGCCTACGCTCCATCGCCCGCCTACGTTCCATCGGTCTCCCGACCGTCTGCGCTCACCTGCGCGCCCACGTGCCTGCGCGACCACACGCCCATGTGCCTGCGCGCCCGCGCACATGCGCTCCAATGTTCGCCCGTGCACGAACCAACGGTATTCCGTCGCGCGAACCGACGGTGTTCCGTCGCGCGAACCGACGGTGTTCCGTCGCGCGAACCGACGGTGTTCCGTCGCGCGAACCGACGGTGTTCCGTCGCGCGAACCGACGGTGTTCCGTCGCGCGAACAGACGGTGTTCCGTCGCGCGAACCGACGGTGTTCCGTCGCGCGAACCGACGGTGTTCCGTCGCGCGAACCGACGGTGTTCAATAGCGCGAACGCCGGCTCGATTCCTGCAGTATCCATTGCTCGCCTACGGGTCATCGCTCGCCTGTGAACTATCGGATTCCGACCACCAGCTCTCGCCCTTCCTACCACGCTCGCCCTCCTTCTGCGCTCCCTCGCGTACTTTCGTCTGCGCTCCTGCGTGCCCGCGCATGGGCGCTTCCACGTTTGGCCACTCGCAAACCATTGATTTACCATCGCGCGAGCACCAGGGCGATTGCGACCGCGATTCCCGTCGGGGTTTCGCAACATGGTCAGCCTGGCGAGTCTTCTGGAGCGTATTTCCAGAACACGGTCTTCACCCTGTGAACGCAGAGCATGGCACATGCAAGAGCAGGAAGAATCTTCAGGGAGGTCTGTGCAACGTTCTTCTTTCCAGAACCTGGATTAGCCCTTCCTCGTCATTCCCTGGAAGAGTCTTGCCAGGGAGCTTTCTGTTCGAGATTTCTCCGTCAGGCAAGGGGTGACTGGTTTAGCCCTTCCTCTTCTCCATCTCGTGGAAGGGGCTTACCAGGTCCTTTCCCTCCTCGGTTGCGACCCGAGGTTTTGTACAAGGAAGCTCCAGGAAGATCATGGGTACTTTCCTCCTCTCGGGCTCAAGCACCTTGGCGTTTCGTCGCCAAGTTTCGAACTTGCGGGCAAACTCGATGTTGGAGCATCTAGACGCAGTGACCGAGGGCTTCCTCTCGGGTGTCTCATCCGTGGATGTCGACAAGCTCAGGCACTCTTCCATCCTTGGGAAGAGCTTGTTTGTGCCCAAGGACAGAGACATGGACAGCGGTTGTGCGGAGGAAGTCGACTTCCGTTTTTACTCCTCCAAGGCGCTTTCTTCCAGACCCTGCAGGTCTCCAGCGCCTCTTCTTTCAGCCTCGTCGACCTAAGTTATCGGACCGGTTACGGCAGCTATGACAAGGTGTCCAATAGCAGTCCCGTCCTGTCGGGGATAGGTAGCACGGGAGGCTCTCCCGGGGGGGCATAAACTCTAGGATTGGCAACCCCCCCTTGCAGGTCTCACGCTGGGAGGATGCCTAAGGTTACTCATCCGGATAACAGCTTCCCGATGCCGATTCCTGCACGATCTCCGTGATCAGCCAAGGATATCGCGCCTCGCTCTTACCATCTCTCCGTGTCTGTCAGCGAATTCAGTGTCACTGAACCTCTATGCCATGGGGTCGGCAAGAGTTTTGACCGTTTGGGCAGAATGATCCATGCCTTAGGAGAAGGTCCTCCATAGGGTCGTCGACGGCTTCACCCCCTGGCTTCTTCAGTCGATCCTTTCTCGTAGGAAAGCATCTGAGACGGGAGTTCCGTCGTCGACCTCTCAGCTCTGATCAAGTTTGTCGAACAAACTTCGTCCAGCGTGGAACAGCAGAATCGATCAGACTGGTAACGAGGCGGCAGGACTCCTTAGGCCCTGGATCGGAAGGACGGGTACTTACAGTTTCCATTCCATCCATCTTCCAGGAAGCTCGTGGAATTCAGCCTAGACTACAGGTGTTCCTGCTTAAGATGCGGTGTGGCGATCCCGCCGCGGCATCGCAGGTTTTTCCCCAGAGAACTCTCCCTGCTTTCCTCATGGCCGCTCAGGAGCAGGCTTCCGCCTCCTTCGCCTTTTGGAGGTCTGGTCAACTCCGGTAGGCTCGGGTTCGACCTTCTTCGACGCCGGGACAAGCTTCCGGGTCCTTTCTATGAGTGAGGGTTCATGGTAATTTGCTAGGAGCCTTCTCTACTTCTGCCTCAACATCTGGAGTATCTAGCCATGATATTAAGTCAATGGCATTACCACGTTGAAAACACCGCTTCTCGTCCGATCAGCGAAGTTAAGCAACGTTGGGTCTGGTCAGTACTTGGATGGGTGACCGCCTGGGGACGCCAGATGCTGTTGCCTCCTTCTCCGAGCCTTCCCTTCAGTTGACTGTGGCAAGGCTGAGGAGAGTCGCAGTACCTGTTCATAGTCAAGCAGAGCTTTCAGCCCTACCCTGGAATGTTTCCTGGGTCTCTTTTCCTGGGTCTTTTCCTCATTGACCCGTCTAAAGTCCCGAACGGTCGCCTCAGGATAAGTTCCCTGTGAGGCGGCCCAAGTTCCGGTGGTATCAAAGCAACGATTAACCGGACTTTCTGGCCCCTATGGGACCAGCGGATCGTTTAGACCTGCAATGGGTGTTGACCTATGGAACCTCTTGATGGGAGTGGATATTCTCGTCCTTTCCCCACATTTTGATGCTGTTCTCGGACTCGTCAAAGAAAAGGTGGGGGGCATGGTCAGGACCTGAAGGATACCTCTCCATCATTGAGGCAGGCTTAGGGGCCGTAGTTTGGCCCTTCTGCAGATCCTACAGTTCCTGCCGAGTCGCTCCGTGCGCGACGACTTCATGGTACTGGCGTATTCCAACCAGCAAGGGACGCATTTTCATACCTTCGCATCTTGCAGTAGAGATACTGAGATGATCCGAGGTCCTCTCAATACCACTATCGGCTCGCTCATTGGCAGAGGAATGTTCTCTCCGACTATCTGAGCAGAGCCTCGCAGATAGAGGGTACCTGGTGGGTCTTTGGCCTTTAGTAACCAGCAAGTCCTGGCCTGGGGGACCTGATCGCGACAGCCTGGAACTTCAAGCTTCCGCTATTCTTTCCCCCAGTCTCAGACCCCAAGACTCTTTGGCAAGATGCTTTCCGGTGATGGTGAGACTACATCGACGCCTGCGTCTTTCCACCATTGTTGTCTGTTGAGAATGGGTCTCAACAAGACCAGGTTGTCTGTCAACCTTTCGATGGCCCTGAGAGCTCCACTGTAACTATACGCGTAACGGTTTCCGGACCCTCTGCTTCCCCTGACGGAACTCCCGGGAGAGCTTCTCCCACGCCACAGGCTACTCAAACAACCACACTACAACATCTTTCACGAGCCGTTGCATCACTTCGGCTTCACGCCTGGAGACACTACACCGCCTCCTCAAGAAGAGACAACACGCTACAGTCGCGGAGTGGAGGTCGCGTCACCTGCGATAGTCATCCGCAGGGGTCTACCAGGCGAAGTGGAGAGTCTTATGTGGTTGGTGTCGTGGGAGAGATACCTCTTCCCTTGAGGCCTCTTCTCCAGCATTATTGCTTTTCGGCGGGAGGAAACCCCTTTCCGCTCTCGGCAGTGAAGCCTGTCGCTCAGCCTTTTCCTGGCCTTCAGGTTGAAAGGAATAGACTTTTTCCTTCCCGCTGGACCTTTCTTCGCTCATGCGAAGCTGCGAACGTCCCTGCCCCCAGTCGGAGTGAAACCTCCTCCATGGAGCATGGTTCAGACTCTTTAGTCCCTTAAGAGATCTTCTCAAGAACCATTACGTCAGGCCTCTGATCGCATTCCGTCTTGGGGGACGGTGCTCCTGCTCACTCTGGCCTCGCCCAGTGTGTAAGCAATCTTCTTGGTCTCGTACGACTCCGCCCTTTCTAGAGAATAGTGGAAGGCAACATTCAGGTTCGCTCCTGAGTTGTTTGCTAGACTCAGAATCTTGGGGTCCCGGCCCTTCGGTCCAACTCCTTCAAGATTTCGAGTCACCATTCTTATCAGATAACCCGAACCTTCTGCTTCTTGCCAGTAAAGGAATCGAGGGGTTATCTCTGAGAACAGCTGCAGTTTGTCCTCACGTGCAGCCGGGTTGGGAGCACAGGAAGGACACAGGGGAGAGTCACCAGTATACCTCTTCAGCTCGGACTCAAGGACATTCATCTCGACCTGACTCCAAACCCTCCCCCGTCACATCGCCTTACAGCATGATGTCGGATACATCGCAACGTCCCTCGCCTTCGAGTAGAACTACTCTGTGACGCAGGTGCTACAAGCTGGAGTCTGGAAGCGTCTAATGACCTTCGCAGCCCGCTTCCTGCAGGACGTGACCCACAGGAGTATCGATACATTTCTATCGCTCTGTGGTGGATACACAACAGCTGGTCTAACCTCAGGCTCCTTTTTGAACAGGTAGCAGAAGGTTGAGAGCATTGTTATCAGGTTTTAGTCTGCATGAACGAAAGAAGTATGTCTGGCCCTTACTTCTTTCTTCATCGTCCCCTCTACTGGGGAAGCAGCATCCTGGTCTCTGCATAGCTGACCTCAAACCTCTGCAGGTAAACCATGCTTCCTTGTTTTCCGAGTATTGAGTCAATACTGTCGCGTCCCCCATACCCTGACGAGGTGGTATTGGGAACGTCCTAACCCAGAGTTCCTTCTGGAACTCCAGGTCAACTGCCTAGGATGGGTCACACTTCTTCCTTCACACACAAGCTTATGTAGGCCACACGTTTCCTTGCGGAGCAAGGAACTTGTGAGGTGCAGGGACTCCTTTTCTTGAGTGCGACTCACTCGGATTCTGAGTCCCCTTTTCTCGAGTGCGACTCACTCGGATTCTGAGTCCCCAGGTAAAGCCAAAGCCAGTATGGCTGGGGACTTTCCACCCTTCCTAAGGGGTAAGTCACCCAATGTAAATAGCGTGGTTTGTATTTCGGTTACGGAACAAATGACAAATTCAAAGATAATTTGTATTTTTCCTAACCATACAAACCTTAGCTATTTACACATATTTGCCCGCCAGCCCTGTCCCCCAAGACAAGTCCTACCTCTAAGTGAAGTGAAGCAGTTCACCGGTGTGTGAGGGGGGGAGGGGTAGCTAGCTACCACTCCCCTACCCCCCTGCTAACTAGCGCGGGGGTAATACACCCTCGTTAAATTCTAATGGCTCGCCATTTCAGCTACGCTGAAAGGTAAACCCAATGTAAATAGCTAAGGTTTGTATGGTTAGGAAAAATACAAATTATCTCCGAATTTGTCATATTGCATTCTCATTCAAGCCCTTGGCGAAAGAGTAATATCTCTCGCAGTGGGCAGGTCTATATATGGTCTGATGTGAGAGTATAAAAAGTGCAATTTTCAGTGCTAAATTAGTGCAGTGATTTTATTCAGTCAGTGGAGGGTGCGTCTGCTCGACCCTGTCGTTCTCTTAGCCTTAGACCTCTTCCAAGCTCCCCAACCCCTGGGAGAAGGAATGTCGATCAGCGAAAGGAAACGAGCGGTGTTAGCGCTCGAATAGACTTCCCCACGAGTGTCCTGTTGACACTTCCCAGAATGCTCGCCCTCGCCGTGGGAAAGGCGAGGTAGAAGTGTTATCTCCACCGTTGGTTGACTCGGCTCACAGACAGGGCTGGCATCTTTTGAGTATTTTCCTTCCTTCTAGACAAGAAGAGAGTTGCTCGTCATGACACCGAGCGTTTAGATGCTTAACATCATAGCACTAGCGTCAAGAAGGACACCGAGCGTTAAGGAATGGGCTACATCACGCCAAGCGTCGAGTAGCTGGAAGTCATGACACGTAACGCCGAGCGTCAGAGCATTGGACAGCAAGCTACTATCGATGCTGTAAGAGTTTGACACGATGTTTGAACCTGAGTGCAACTTCTTTGTCTCTCTTGTTGGATGAGCGAACGGTCATAGTTCCGAGCCTCTGAATCGCGAGCGTTATTGTACCGAGAGTCACGTGGCGTCGAGCGTCAAGCAGTTGCATGGCGTCAAGCGTCCAGCAATTAAACTTGATGTCGAGTGTCAAGCAGTTAGACATGACGTTGAGCGTCAAGCAGTTACGTGACGTCGAACGTCAAGCAGTTGGACGTGACGCTGAGTGTCAAGCATAGTTCTAAGCGTCTAAATCGTGAACGTCATTGTTCCGAGAGTCTCGTGGTGCCGAGCGTCAAGCAGTTGCATGGCGTCTAGCGTCCAGCAGTTGGACTTGACGTCGAGTGTCAAGCAGTTAGACGTGACGCCGAGCGTCAAGCAGTTGCATGGCGTCAAGCGTCCAGCATTTGGACTTGACGTTGAGCATCAAGCAGTTAGATGTGACGCCGAACGTCAAGCAGTTAGACGTGACTTCGAACGTCAAGCAGTTAGACGTGACGTCGAGCATCAAGACTCGGACGTCGTGCTTACACCAGTTGAGCCGAACGTCGAGATCGAGAACATCTTAGTTCCGATCGTAATGACCGCCAGCGTGTAGCGTCGGAACATCGTTACGCCAGGCGCTATAACTGAAAATATACAGAGAAAAATATTAACTGGAAAAAAATTATTTTCACACACCAAGGTCCGCCTGTACAGACTCTTGGTGTGTGATGGAGGGGGAGAAATAAACCCGTTAAAGGAAGTAAAAGTAAGTAATGATCTTGGGCCCAATGAGGCCAGAATTCAGGGCCTTAATGAGTTGACTCCTAGGAAACAAGACGTTTCTACCTTGGTTAGAGACTTGTAGGAGGAAGAGATCGACGATCTCCTTTCCCCTACTTATCTTTTAGAGGAATTCTCATAGGAGAAGATCCTAAGATCCTTCATCCTTCAGTTGACTTAAAGAAACTTATGAGAGTTTTTTTTACTGAAGAGTTTCTGAATTATTTTGTGCTTGCTGCTCTTCGTTCTCCGCCTTCAGAGTTTACGCTAGGGAAGGCGTCGAAGGAGTCTCTGTTTACAAAGATGTTGCTGTATCGATCATCCAAAAGAGCTTTGAGGAGGATGGGAGACTGGATGCAATCCAAGAATAACCAGGCTAATACTGTTTTTCCCTTTTCCCTCGGCTAGATTGGCCTCCAGATATAGTGTTTGGCGAGACGGGAGAAGTTCTCAGCTTGGGAGTTCCTACCTCTGCCCAAGGAGACTTTTCGAGTCTAGTAGATGCTCCGCGTTGGATGGCCATGAGAAGGACCAAAACACTCTGGTCAACATCAGAGCTTGATCATCCTCTCAAAGGCGTCTTCAGAGCTTTCGAAGTATTCAATTTCCTTGACTGGACTCGGAGAGACTTGGGGAAGAAGGTTTCTGCCTTGAAGGTTGTGGACACTGATAGTCTCAGCCTCATTATGTCAGGCATGGATAAAACCTTAAAGGACGGTTCCAATGAGTTAGCAGCCATTTTCTCGGCGGGGGTCTTTAAGAAAAGAGCCAAATGTGTTCTTTTCTGTCCATTGGGGTACACCCATTTAGAAGTCTGAATTGAGGTACGCACTCCTTTTTTCTTCCTCTCTTCTTCCTCTATGTTTGGTCAAAGAGATCTCTTTCGTTTTAGCCCAAAAGGTCACACAGGATTTGGTGTCTAAAACAGCAAGGAAGGTTCTACCTACTTTTTTTCTCTAAACCGCACAGACAACAGTAGGAGACAGACTAAACAATTTCTGGCGAGCCTGGGAGAGGAGAGAAGCAGACCTTTGGTCCGTATTATTACTAAAGGAGGGATGCAGAATCTTTTTCCTAGTGGAACCTCCTTTAATAGTAACTCTGATAGACTTCTCTGCCAGATACAGAGAGGAGCCAAAGAGACAGGCTATGCAACATCAAATGTCTCTCTTATTGGAGAAGGAGGCTATTGACCGGTCCTGGATGTAAGTGCTCTCAACGCCTTCGTTCAGAAGACAAAGTTCTCCATGGAGACATCGAAATCAATCCTAGCGACAGTAAGAAAGGACGACTGGATGGTCTCGTTAGACTTCCAGGGTGCTTACTTCCACATCCTCATCCATCCGAACTTCAAGCAATACCTGAAGTGTGTATTTAGGAGGAAGTTGTCCAGTTTTGGGCTCATTGTTTCGGCCTAAGCACCACCCCTCGAATAGATAGTGCATCTGCTAGGACCTGTCGTTCTTCTAACCACAGACCTCTTCAAAGCTCCACAACCCCTGGGAGAAGGAATGTCGAACGTTCTAACCATAGACCTCTTCCAAGCTCCCCAACCCCTGGGAAAAGGAATGTCGAATGACGAAAGGAAATGAGAGGCTTTAGCTCCCGAGCAGACGTCCTCTCGAGCATACCTGTTGACGCTTCCCTGGACACTCGCCTTCATCATAGGAAAGGTGAGGTAAAAGTGTTTTCGTCATCTTCGGATGACGCAGCTCCCAGACGGGACTGGCGTCAAGCTTTCAGACCTTTGAAGAGGAAGATGGACTCAGTTTATCAGCGTCCTATCTTGACACCGCAGTCCTGAAAGTTTTTCATTCTACCGAAGAAATCTCTCCTGCCAAACGTCCTTTAAGGACATGGGCAACTGTCAAGAAACGTCCAACTCACCCAGTTGCAGGACAGTTGTCTGAGCCTGGCATGGCCTCGGTTCATCCTCCTCCCCCACCGTCAGACTGGTTATCGTCCTCTGGACGCTCTACACGTTCTTTAAATGGTGTAGAAAGCGAGCTTGTGGTAGACGTGACGTCTCCTGTACCACAACAAGTTGACCCTAATTTTAATATGCTGCAAGGTATGCAGCAGAAACTCTCTTTGCTCTTGCAAGTTTATCAGCCTGCAGACAACAAGAGAGTAGCCTGCCTGGACCCTGAGCGTCAGGAAGCTTCACACCTGGACGCCAAGCGTCTTAAGGCTACTAGTGGAGAGGTTCTTGACAACGAACGTCTTTACAACTCCCCTGTTAAATGTCGTGTTTTCAGCCACTTTAACCCAAAGGAGTCGAGCGTCCAGCTAACGTGACGTCGAGCGTCCAGCAGGACGTGACATCGAGCGTCCAGCAGGACGTGACATCGAGCGTCCAGCAGGACGTGACATCGAGCGTCCAGCAGGACGTGACGTCGAGCATCCAGCAAGACGGGACGTCGAGCGGAAAGCAGCCAGACATGACATCGAGCGTCAAGCAGGACGCGACATCGAGCACCAAGCAGAATGCGACGTCTAGCGTCAAACAGCTCATGACATGGACGTGTGCGCATTTCCACCGATCAAATTTCATTACAAAGTGATGCAAAAGTTTGTGTCACACAAAAGGACCAGATTGACTCTAGTGGCCACTTTTGGCTCTCAAGAGAGTGGTTCACAGAGGTACTGGAATGGATGGTGGACACTACAAGAAGCCTTCCATTAGGAGTAAATCTACTCAAACAACCCCACTTGGAAAGGTACCATCGAAATCTCCAAGCTCTTCATCTAATTGTCTTCAGATTATCGAAAAACTCGCAAGATCTAGAGGTTTTTCGAAGGAGGCAGCTAGGGCTATTGCAAGAGCAAGGAGGACTTCTACCATCAAGGTTTACCAATCCAAGTGGGAGGTTTTTAGAGAGTGGTGCAGAGTCAACTCTTTTTCCTCGTCCAGTACCTCTATAACTCAGATTGCTGACTTCCTGTTATATCTTCGAAGGAAACGCAATTTTTACATCCTCTACCATCAAGGGATACAAGAGTATGTTAGCAACCGTATTCAGGCATAGAAACTTGTACCTTTCTAATGTTAAAGACCTACAGGAGCTTCTCAAATCATTTGAAACATCAAAGCAACGGCACCAGGATTCACCAGCTTGGAATCTGGATATAGTCTTGAAGCTCATTATGAGTGACAAGTTTGAGCCCTTGCATTCAGCTTCATTTAAGGACCTTACGATGAAGACACTATTTTTGGTTAGTCTGACGACAGCTAAAAGAGTCAGTGAGATTCATGCTTTTAGTTAAAACATTGGTTTTTTTTTGAGATAACAAAGGTATCTGCTCATTGCAGTTAGGCTTTCTCGCCAAGAACGAACGCCCTTCTCAACCTTGGCCCAAGGCCTTTGAGATTCCAAACTTTTCGGATGTGGTTAGTGAGAAGTTGGAGAGGGTCCTCTGCCCAGTAAGAGCCCTGAAGTTCTATCTGGACTGAACGAAAGAGTTGCGAGGCAAGTCGGAAGCTCTTTGGTGCTCGGTCTAGAAGCCTTCGTTACAGATGTCGAAGAAGGCACTTTCATTCTTCATCCGGCTCTTAATAAGAGAGACTCATGCATATTGCAGTGAGACAGACCTCAAGCTTTTAAAAGTCAAAATGCATGAAGTTAGAGCTGTAGCAACTTCGGTGGCCTTCAAGCAGAATAGATCGTTGCAGAGCATTATGGACACAACCTTTTGGAGGAGTAAATCTGTGTTCGCTTCACATTATTTGAAACGTGTCCAGACTCTTTATGAGGATTGCTTCACTCTGGGACCATTCGTAGCAGTGAGTGCTGTAGTGGGGGAAGGATCCTCCACTACATTCCCATAATCCTATTACCCTTTTCTTCTCTTGGAACTATTGTATTTTTATGGTTGTTCGTGGAGATTGCGACAGTCTTCCACAATCATTGATTTTAGTCAGGTGGTCAATTTGTTCCTTGAGAGTGCCCGGAACAAGGGTATTGGAGGAGGTCCTGTCACATAGAGGTTTTTAGACCAGTTTGACAGCTCCTAGAGGTCTTCAGCCCCCTGGGTGGATCGCTGGATCTCATAAGGAAAGCGGACATAATGAGAGAACTCATTGAAGTCAGCTTCCTTATCAGGTACGAACCCTTAAGCATGTTTATTAACTCTTACGTAAAATTCCAACAATGTTGGCTGTCTCTTGACCCTCCACCAGGGGTGTCAATCAGTTATATTTATATAACCACCGGGTAAGTCTGATGTTTAAAAATGATATTTTCATAATAAAATAAATTTTTGAACATACTTACCCGGTGGTTATATAAAATTTAATTCCCCCCTCCTCCCCTCTAGAGACCTATGGACATGGAAGATCTGAGGAATAACTGGAATGGTTCCAGGTACCTTTACTAGAGGGCGCACAGGTGATACACCTGGCTACATTATTGGCGATTGCCGCGAGTTTTGAAATTTCTGCCGGGACGTCAGGGACTAAAGCTATATTTATATAACCATCGGGTATGTTCCAAAATTTATTTTATTATGAAAATATAATTTCTATTCAAAGTAGAAGTAGGTGCTGATTGTCATTGGTAGATGTAACAACATTCATCCAGTTAAATAGCCAAGAACTTATTCATTTAAAGCACCATCAACAAAGGCTTGCTTCAGGTTATGGTAGGAAGTCTTGAAGTACAGTACTGCTGTATACCTTTAATTGTGATTATAGATACATCTAAGGCTGTCCTTAAAATGGAAAAAAATCTTGACCTCTTTAGACTGATTTGTTTTAATGAGCTTAGATATGTTGCAGGTTTGGAACTTGAAAGTACATGATAATACAACTATGATATTTGCGTGCATCCAAAGCCAAAGAAGCTCTCTATCCGTGAAAAAGATTAGGACATGTTAGTGAGATTTTTTCAATGCCTGGGAAGCTAAGTCTTTATTGCCTAGCCACTGGGCTTAATTTTTCTTGGTATTTGACATTACTTGAACAATGCTTCATGTATAGCTTTAGGAAAGGTGTGTTGATGCTAATTATTATGTGCAAGTACCCACAACATGTATTTTGTGGGAAGAGGATAATGCTTCAGATAGACTGGATATCTCTCTTGTTAGAGCCTCAATGCATTTAATAGATGATTTTCTCTTCTTACTTTGCTGAAAGAAGATAACTCAGTCTCCCAGGTGAAAGGCTATTGTTCAGCCTTGACCTAGAGCTTTAGACCAAAAGGCTTAGGCCTCTCCTTTCCGTGGGAGTTGTCCATGCTTGTGAGGAGCTCCTAACAGTCTTGCCCTCATAGAGAGCTCAGACCTCAGGAGTGAGACATTGCTTGAGTTCTCGGCTTTCTCAAGCGGTTCGCTGTATGAACCCCTGAGGAGAGCATCAGATCACGATCTGACAAGACTGTCTTTGCTTGCCTTTTCCTTGGTAAAGAGGGCTGGCAAGTTTTAACTTATCTCATGTACTACAATTCATTCCGGAGGGATGGAAGAAGAAGGTAGCCTTTACATTATCCAAGAGTTTGTGGACAATAACCAAAATCCCACTGTCCTTAACCCCAGATTTTAAATAACGGATTTTGAGCGAAGCGAAAAATCTATTTTTGGGTGAGATAGCCATGGCGTCCTGATGGAAGGTTCCTTTTTGGTAGCTTCCTTGGGTATATAAACTACTAGATATTCCCAGAGAATTTAACCAAGGTTATCACAGAATTTAACTTCTGGAGCGAGTATCCTAAAGGTTTCCCTTTAAGACATCGTATATCAACAGGGGACGCATGTATTAACGCGCCACATAGCTGTCTGCACCCCACATAGAGTTAACACTTCGATGTGTAGGGGCGGAGAATAGCTGGGGAGCCGTTCCACAGCTAATCTCGTCCGTGGCTACTTTTGGTACTCGAGACGTAAACAAACGGGCGCCATTGGTAAATGA
Organism: Palaemon carinicauda; assembly: GCF_036898095.1. Lineage (NCBI taxonomy): Eukaryota > Metazoa > Arthropoda > Malacostraca > Decapoda > Palaemonidae > Palaemon > Palaemon carinicauda. The sequence goes on along the minus strand of NC_090757.1, from coordinate 55,068,114 downwards.
CGTCACGTCCGTCCTCATCCTGAAGCCAGTTGCTTGCCGATCACCAGGGTGGGACCTGAAAGGCTGGACGAAGTAGCAGGGAGGGTCCATCAGGACGCCATGGCTATCTCGCCCAAAAATAGATTTTTCGCTTCGCTCAAAATCCGTTTTTTGGGCTCAAGCCATGGCGTCCTGATGGAAGAATACCAGAGAATCAATGTATCGTGGTAGATTTTCCCCTTTAGTGTAAGTGCCGAGGGCTTTGAATAGAATAAGCATGGTAATCTTGATAGAGGTACCGTGGGGCTGAAACTCCCTGCCCCCCTTGGCAGAGAAGTCCCAACGGACCATGCTGAGGATCAAAGTGGTTCTTGAAGGGCTACCCACCTTGCGGGGAGAACGTGAAGAACTCGGAGACAAGACAGAATGGTTGCTATTCGTATAGGAACATTCTCAAAAAACAGACAAGTGGTGGTTAGGCACTGTATATTATAAGGAGAACAGCCTGGTCTCGAAGGTATAGCGCAAGTAAGTATTCGGTTAGGAATATTACATAGCAAGGGTGAGTATATAATAGGGATTGACCCAATTATCTTCATCTGTTTTATATAGGAAAAAGGGGAAGGATAATGAAACTATGACAACCATGTATTTCATAGTATAAGTAGGAGCGGATTGAGACGCACAAGTAAATAAAATAGAAATTTTATTTCACAATTGCAGAATATGGTAATAAATGCAATAAGGTATGTAAAGGTATTTACAATAAAATTATAATGTACATAGTAATGAAAGACTTCGCTCTTGAATCTGAAAGAAAATTTCAAGTTATTAGAAAGCACGGGTTCCAGAGGAACATTAGTCTTTTAAAAGAAAAACACATCATGCACTAGGCATACGGCACTCATGTGACGACTATGACATTTCACCTGAGAGAGAAGAACAGTCTATGAAAAACACTAAGTGTCTTTGAATTCACTACGTATCACGTGAGGGTCAACATAGGCACCCGAGGAGTTAAGAGTCCCAAGTAACTCACTGTTCTATGCAGAGTTAGGTGCAGGTTTCATAACACTACCTGCGGCTACCACGAAATGTTTGACTTCATGCACTTGTTTCGCGTAATGCTTGAAGAAAACACGAGAGGATTTCCATCCTGTGAAACTCTTGAGGCTTTCGAAATCCATACTCTGAAAGAAATTCAGAGACGATGCGACTTTTCTAGGATCATGACCTGCGGGTGTACTGTCAGGATCCGCTCTGCGAATGAAGTAGGTGATTTTCGCTCTTAGTTGTTTCAGTGACAGGTTGCTGCCCGATGTTTCTCCTTTGAAGAGTTGGCCTCCACCAAAGTCAGAAGTTCTACGAAGATAGACCTTGAGGCTCTCTACTGGACATAGAGAGACATCTTCTTTCAGGGGGCAGATTCTCCAAGGGCCCCATCTTTTGGTGGGTAGTTAATTTTTAGCGAGAAACGTCGGATCCGGGAAGAGGGTAAGGTCTCCTGAGTCTGTAAACAGAATGTGACCCTCGTCCCTTGATAATGCCACTATTTCGCTGACTCGGGCTCCTGAAGCAAGAGCAAAAAGAAATATAACCTTTTGAGTCAGATCCTTGAGAGGGCACGAATCGTTGTCCAAACTGGAGGCAAAATGGAGCACCTTGTCCAGAGACCAGGAGATAGGTTTTGGTGGGGGTGCTGGGCGTAGACGAGCGCATGCCTTCGGCAGTTTATTGAAGATGTCGCTGGACAGATCAATCTGGAAGGCGTACATTAGTGGTCTAGTCTAGGCCGATTTGCAAGTAGAAATCGTGTTGGCTGCTAAGCCCTGTCCATGAAGGTGAATGAAGAAGGACATGCAAAAATCGATGGTGATTTCCGTAGGATTTTTTGCCTTGACGAATGAGACCCATTTTCTCCAGGATGATTCGTATTGCCGTCGTGTGGATTCGGTCTTGTATTCCTCGAGGAAGTCTAGACTATTCTTCGAGATCCCAAACCTTTTCTTCACGGCTAGAGAGAGAAAATCATGAGATGAAGGTCCCTGACTTTCGATGATGAAGCGAAGACAGTCGACTTCTGTACTTGCTGGGCGAGAACTGGGCCCGGGAGAGGGATCAGCGTGGGTTGTAGCTCCAGGACTAGGGGGTACCAGTTGCTCCGGGGCCACTTGGGAGCCACTAGGGCCGCTGTTCCTTTGAAGGTTCTCAGTTTGGAGAGGAAGGTTGGTGGGAGGGAACAGGTAGATCCTGGACCATCTGTTCCAATCCAGTGACATGGCGTCCACTGCTTCTGCCTTGGGGTCCTCGTACGGGGCCACATATCGAGGAAGTTGATTGTTGTCGCTCGTTGCGAAGAGATCGATCTGGAGTTCTGGGACTTGGTGAGAGATGAAGGAGAAGGATCTTGCGTCTAGAGACCATTCCGACTCTATCGGGCTTGTTCGAGATAGAGCGTCCGCCGTCATGTTGCGGAATCCTTGTAGGTGAACTGCAGACAGGTGCCATTTCTTCTTCTCTGCCAGACGGAAGATTGTTAGAAGCACCTGATTTATCTGGGGCGATCTTGAGCCTTGGTGATTGAGACATCGGACTACCACCGAGTTGTCCAGGGTCAGACGAATATGGATCGAGGGAGGCGGGGAGAGTTTCTTCAGAGTTAGAAGGACCGCCATGGCCTTCAAGATGTTGATGTGAAACGTCTTGAATAGGGGAGACCATGTTCCTTGAGCCTGTTTTTGGTGGGAGTGACCTCCCCAACCCTCCAGTGAAGCGTCCGTGTGGATGTTGAGTGATGGAGGTGGGTGTTGAAGAGGGATGGACCTTTTCAGGGCCTTTGCTTCCGACCACGGCTTTAGGAGCAGCCGAAGTCTGTTTGGAAGCCGTCTCTTGAGGTCTCTTCGAGCGATGGATGCGGAACGTCTCCAGACTCCCGCGACATCCTTTAGCTGTGCACGTAGCACTGGGTTTGTCACTGAGGCGAACTGTAGAGAGCCTAGAACTCGTTCCTGCTGACGTCTTGAGATCCGTTTGGATTTCAGCAGTCGCTTGACAGACCCTGCTATTTCCTTCCTTTTCTTCTGGGGGATGGAAAGGCGGTGTGACTGAAGGTTCCACTGGATTCCTAACCATTGGAACTTCTGAGCTGGAGAGAGGCGAGATTTCTTCGCGTTTATCTTGAATCCCAGGTGTTCTAGGAACTGGGTAACTTTGTTGCAGGATCTTAAACAATCCTCGGGTGATGGAGCCCAGACCAGCCAGTCGTCGAGGTAGGCCATCACCTGGACGCCTCGGAGGCGAAGCTATTAAACGATGGCGTCTGCCAGCTTTGTGAAGATCCGAGGGGCCACGTTGAGGCCGAAGGGCATGGCCCTGAAGGCGTAGCTTTTCCTTTGGAGTCAAAATCCTAGGTAGGAGGAAGCGTGGTGGTTCATTGGAATGTGCCAGTAGGCATCCGCCAGGTCTATGGAGACCGTGTAGGAACCTTGAGGCAGAAGGGTCCTTATCTGTTGAAGAGTCAGCATCTTGAACTTGTTCGCTATGAACTTGTTGAGGGGGGATAAGTCTAGAATGACTCTGAGTTTGTCGGAGTCCTTCTTGGGGACGCAAATCAGTCTCCCTTGGAACCTGGTTGACTTTACCCTCCTTATCACCTTCTTGTTCAAGAGATCTAGGACATATTCTTCCAAAAGGGGGGGTTGATTGTTGGAAGAATTGCTGGAAGGTTGGGGGTGGTTGAGTCCAACTCCAGCCTAGACCCTTCTTGACGATGCTGTGTGCCCAGGGATCGAAGGTCCAACGATCCTGGAATTGGCGGAGTCTTCCTCCCACCGGAAGCACTTCATTGCTTCTGGTGTCCCGAGGGTTTACTGCCTCGGCCGCTAGCTCCCCTTCCTCATCTGCCTCTGGAGGGACGGCGAGATGCGTCTCTGCCTGCACCTCTGCTTGAGCCTCTACCTTTGGGACGAAAGGTAGTCGACTGTTGCTCGAAAGCAGGGGTGAAAACCGGCGACTGTGACAAGACCGGTTGGGTGACCAGCTGAAAGGTCTGCTGTGGCTGAGCTGCCACTTGGGGAGTAGCGGATCCCGGAAACTGCCGTCTCTGTTGACGTTGCTGGGGTTTCGGATTTGAGGATTTCCTCTTAGGATGAGGGCCGTCGTCCTGAGAGGATTTCCTTTTCTTCGACATGCCCCACTTGTGGAGAAGGTTCCTGTTCTCCGTGGCAGCCTTGTCGGTGATCTCTTTCACAAGGGAAGAGGGAAAGAGGTGCTTACCCCAGATGTTGGAGGAAATCAGCCTCCGGGGTTCGTGTCTCACTGTGGCACTGGAGAACACGAATTCAGGACAGGCTGTACGAGCCTTCATGAAGCTGTACAGGTCTTTTACTACAGTCGCCAAAAGCGTTTTGGCGAGCACCATGTAGTAGTCGGGGACTCTAGTGTCACTGGCCATGACGTGGAGCTGTACCTGGAGGGACATGGATGCGGCGAGTCTTTCCTTCGTGTCATGTTCCCGACGAAGGAGATGGTCATTAAGTTTCGGGAGGTCTTCGTTAAACTGACGTCCAGCAACGTCAGGGTCTAGTTTCCCTACCACGAATGTATGCTGGACATCTTTCCAGTGTCGAACATCGGGGGGAGTAATCAGGGAGAAGGGTCTGCACTCCTCCAGTGCAGGGCAAGGTTTCCTTCTTCCACTGCCTTGTGTACCGCAGCTAAGGCCTTTTCCATGAAGGGGAGGATCGCATCGTCTGGTGCGACGTAGGTAGGGTGCTTCTTGCTCAGCGCCGGAAGTTTTGAGCAGCTAAAACCCCTACTTTTAACAGTATTGAACAGCATATCCTGGGCCTTTGGGAGATCGAACACAATCACCTCCTTTGGTCTCTTCTTTAGAGGCAGGTTCGGATCGAAGTCGGACTTAACAGTCCGGATAAGCCTCAAAACTCGGGAAGAATTCCACTTCTTCCCGGGCAACCGAGCCGACCTTCTCACTGATGAAGATCCTGCCCATTGTGATTGGCATGTGCTCGGCATACCTCCAGGGGTTGGCGTCCGATCATGCCGGGAGGTCCTTAACCGAAATCCTTTTCGGCTGCTTTGAACTTCCCATGGTCCTGATGTATTCGTGTGTCTCATGGAGTTTCTTGTCCATGAGAGCTTCGAGCATTCGGAACATCTCCTAGGCGCTGGATGGGATGGGGTCCGGGGTAGCGGAGGTAGACGGGAGTGATACATCCGTCAGTGTAGGAGTCGGTGTGGGGGTGGAAGGCGGAGCGACCTCCTGCTCCGACTCGGTGTATTCCACTTGGTCTTCCTCATAGTCCAGTTCTTCTGCCATGAGGTTCCTCTCTGTGTTCTCCGACACTTCCGACATACGTTCCGCGTTGTCGGTATCCAGGCGACACTCGTGCATGGACTGGGCCATGACTACATCGGGTTCCACCGTTATCTGGACGGTGGGGATCTGATCCTTGGGGACCACAGAGTCTGGGGATGCCTTCGGGAAAAGCAAGGCCCTCAAGTCTTCAGTGGCAAGGTATGGTCCAATGGCGTTCTTCTGGAAGCCACGCACCCACTTGCGTAGCTTCTCTCGAGAAGCGTCCCTAACCTCCGCTGAGGGAGGACTACTGAACGCCTCGACCAGGCGGTCCTTGCAGACTGTACAGTTCTGCGGGTCCCCAAACTTCAGATCGCCTTTCTTGTTGGCGCAAGGGGCGTGGGTCCTACACGCCGTGTGCCCGTAGAAGTGCGGGCGCTTCACTCCACAGAAGCCGTGGTCGCACTTCACGTACTCCTCCTGTAAGAGAAGGAGAACATGAGTATGGGGAAGTCATATTAATGACTTATATTCTAAAGTTAAATATTAACCCTTTTACCCCCAAAGGACGTACTGGTACGTTTCACAAAACTCATCCCTTTACCCCCATGGACGTACCGGTACGTCCTTGCAAAAAAATGCTATAAAAATTTTTTTTTTCATATTTTTTATATTTTCTTTAGAAAATTCAGGCATTTTACAAGAGAATGAGACCAACCCGACCTCTCTATGACAAAAACTAAGGCTGTTAGAGGAATTTAAAGAAAATATACTGCAAAATGTGCTGGGGAAAAAATTACCCCTTGGGGGTTAAGGGTTGGAAATTTCCAAAGGATAATTTTTAACTAAATTTTAAGTGATATAAACATTGTGATGTTTGAGAGTGGAGCGGGAAATGAAGTAGATAGACACATACTCCGTGTAACTCGCCCGGCTGGTTACCGTAACCTTATCCATAGGCAATTTGTTTGTGACCGAGGACACAAGGCAGAATTCTTCATAGATTGCCAGGGAGGCAGGGGGAATTCTAGTAGGAATTGCCAAGGATATAAATCTGGGACTGAGACCACTCAGACCATTGAATTGGGGATGTAGAAGATCCCATAGGGTAACGGTTTCCGGCAACCAGCCGTGCTAAGATACACACAGCATGCTGGAAATTTGTGATATGCAAGAAGACAGCACGGCTACTAATAGAACGGTAAGACAATACCTATCTATTTATGTAGTCAAACCATCTGGTTGCAATGTAGGGCTATCAGCATGAGTTGATAGCTAGGAGAGAAGGGGTGCAAGTCACTTTGGCGCCTCCGGAATGCTCCGGCAGACCGGAGGCACGCCGGAGGCCGCTCCAGCAGAGTTTTTGGCATTAGGGAAGACAAATATAAAAGTCAGGAGTAATGCCAGGATGGCGGCCGCCGGCACAACGGCGGCACGCCGGCGGGAGGCGGGGGCTCCGGCAGCCGAAGGTTGCCGGCTTGGTGACAGGGACAAGGATGAGCTATAGCAGAACCGGACTGCCGGCAATGGATGCCGGCACTCCGGGGGCCGGTCCGATGGACGGACGACCGAAGCTAGGAGGTATGAGGGTAGGCCATCGGCTGTACGCCGACGGGAGGCGGCAGCCCTCCGGCACACGGAGGACTGACGGCCCGGGGGGCAAGGGATGTGTCACCAAGGGGGGAGGTCGGTATCACCGACAGTAGAGGCGGCAATGGACCGGCACCAGGACAGTGAAAGAGACAGAAGGAGGGATGTAGGGGTACGGACACGAACCCCAAGGCATCCCACCTGAATGGGTGTACCCATGATAGAGGCTAGCCCTATCACCCAGTGGCAGGGGCCGCAGGCAGCCGGGAGCCAGTGTAGCCCAAGGGAGGGCTAGGGAACACCCAAGAGGGGGGGAGAACCCCTGCGGACAAAACGCATCCAGTGGCTAACCCCATAGGACACTATGAAGGGTATATGTACCAGAGCGGACTGCACACAGGGACTCAAGGTAGCCCTATCACTCCACCCTAAGGAGGAGTTGTAGGACAGGGGACAGATGGGTATAGGCTAACCTAAGTATAGGCTAGGCCATACAAGAGATAGGTGGGGAGGGGAGAAGAAGAAGGGTCTTCCATAGGGGAGGCTCTGTACCAAAGCGGCCACCAAGGAAGGGAGGACGCTCCCTAGCCTAAGGTAGGCAGCCTGTCTGAGAACGGTGCATGGGTACCGTTTCAGCAAGACACAGGACTAACTCCCCCCAAACTTAACCTGGAGCAGGGATGTTACACCCTGAACCAGGAAGGTTGGAAGACGTATCGCAATGCAGGGAAGGTCAGGTAACCTAGCCTCAGCAATAGAGGAAGGGCAGGCTGTTCCTCATTCTCGGACGCAACCCTAAGGGGGGATCATTCCCTCAGGGAGGACAGAGAAGCGATAAGTACTCTGGTATGAGCTTGATCCCCTTACGTGGTAGGGGGAGCAAGGCTACGCAGAGGGAATGCCCTAAGGCAGGGGGTGAAGGGAGCATATAGGGGGCCTACAATTAGGTTAGGTTAGAGAGGCACACTGTCAAACCTATCCCCTATATGGTCCCTGAAGGCGAAAACACTTGCATCACAGTAAACAGTATCATAAAATAATGCCACTATCTTCATAGCTAAACCTAGGATCACTGTAATATATCATGCATGAACACTGATGATAGGCACTCGGGCCTAGGGGCTAGGCTAGCGAACTGGTATGGGGTCAGGCGATGACCAATAAAAGAGCGTCAAAACACGATATATAAAGTTCCTAGCTATGAAGACTAAATAACTAATAGTATCGATTAGTTAATGAGGCCGGAAAAGCTGTTGAGGCTAGCTAAATAAGGCATGCAAAACAACAGCGACGCCATAAAATGGCGGGTCCGGTAGCAGCACAGCTCTGCCAAAAAACATAAAATATCTCGAAAAGTAAAAGTTACTTTACGGTCAGAGCTTATTTAAACAATACTGGAACCTTGTACTCAACTTTCCAGAAGAAGGCGAGGCCGAGGGTAGAGACATGGCTAAGATGCAAGTCGATAAGATAAGCACAGGAAAAAATCCGTCTAGTAAGGCAAGCTACTAAGCGAAGGATGAGGACGGACGTGACGTCATTTAGCAATGGCGCCCGTTTGTTTAAGTCTCGAGTACCAAAAGTAGCCACGGACGAGATTAGCTGTGGAACGGCTCCCCAGCTATTCTCCGCCCCTACACATCGAAGTGTTAACTCTATGTGGGGTGCAGATAGCTATGTGCCGCGTTAATGCATGAGTCCCCTGTTGATATACGATGTCTTAAAGGGAAACCTTTAGGATACTCGCTCCAGAAGTTAGAATTCTGTGATAACCTGTGGTTAAATTCTCTGGGAATATCTAGTAGTTTATATACCCAAGGAAGCTACCAAAAAGGAACCTTCGATCAGGACGCCATGGCTTGAGCCCAAAAATAAAACTTACCCGCTGGTTATATAATAGCCTAAGTCCCCGACGCCTCGGCAGAAAATTCAAAATCTCTTGCGTAGCTTAGCGCATATAAGCCAGGTGTACCCCAGCGCCCTCGCGGTACCCCAGGTAGAACTATGCTCAACCAATTCAGATTTTCTCTGCCGCCATAGCTAGCTGAACTATTGGAAATTCTCTCTTGTTTTCTTACTCTGTTTGGACGTTATTTGGTGATGTAGTAACGTTTTTGAGTTTTGGCTTTCGCATATTTTTTTTGTTGATCACGTATTTTAACTTAAAAGGTAGGGTTGGAAGGTTTTTCAATCTATTTTAAATCTCACGAAATCATAGGTGCGAAATGTAAACATTTCGTCCATGGATGACGTCACAGCCTCTTCCGTAGGCTAAAAGTCGGTCTTGCCTTTTAAGAATATAAGTGATTTTGCTTTTGGAGTTTTAAGTTATAAATTAAATTAAAGGAATTATTTTGAGAAAATTTTATCCTTTTAATATTTTTCTTTAGATAATCTTTGATCTGTTTGCGAAGATTAACTACCGTTCAGTTTATTTTTGTTACGGTAATCAGTATCGTTACGATGTTACATATATTGTAGCGATTTTATGAATAGTACTTTCTTCTTACTTCTCAAGGTTTTTATTGTACTTTATAAAAGGAACATTTTATTTTGCAATTAATTGGTCCTTTCAGTATTTTTCCTTAGTCAGAGATTAAAGGAAGTTACACTTCAGTTTATTTTATACGATGCAGTATTCTTTACATTCGTCGTAGCGCACGATTCTATGTATCGTTGTTGATTTGGTGGTTTTCGGAATACTAAATTGTTTGTATATTATTTGTAGATGTTCCAATGATGCGAGTGATGATTCATCTTTTATTGGAACCCCTTAATTTAAGGGTTTATTTTAATGTATAAATATTATATCTAAGGTAATTTTTGATATGTAATATTTTGTTACATTTACAGTATATGGGTTGCTTTCCCATTCAAACAATTGTCCAGTGACAGAATTATAAGTCTCTCCCTACGGAGTTCATTTCCTTTGAGAGAGTGTATACTTTGTCTTTCAGGTAATTATGAAACTATCTTTGTGCCAAAGAGTAAAGTGCAAATTTTTTAATGATAAATTGTGCAGTGAATTTTATTCAGTGGAGAGTGCTTCTATTCGGACCTGTCGTTATCCTAGCCTTAGATCTCTATCGAGCTCCCGGTCCCATGGGAGAGGTTAAGTCAAACGGCGAAAGGAATCGAGAGGGTAACCAGGCGTTACAGTCTTTTAGACCCGAACTGAAGTCCTCTCGAGTGTTTTCTGTCGACCACCAGAACGTTCACCCTCGCTATAGATAAAGCGAGGTGTTAGTGTTTTCAAAGGCGGTAAGCTGAAAACAAAATTAGATTCGTTCTGCGTGTATTACGTTTCATGCGGCGCAGACGCAGTGCCGCCACCCCACCTGTTGGGTGCCGTCTCTCGACAGTGGCTAGCACTATGGATTTGCAGTCTTTTCTGCCTGCCGTTAACAGTGCGGTTGGGTGTCTCGATTCCGGTCTTTGACATGGACGCACAGGCGTCATGTCTTTAATGGTGAGACCTCGTTGTCGCACAGGCGGCCTACCTACCGCAATGTTCAATGGTGGGGGAAAGTGGATGCTTTACTTCGAATGCTCGACGCAAACCGACGGATCATAGCACCTAGTATTAGTCTATACAGACGCGCCGACGTTCACCAGGCAGCAGAGCCGGCGAAGCGTCATCGGAAGGGTGCGGCAACGGAAACAGAACGTCGACGGAATGGAGCGAAGCGCCACATCAGTGTGGACGCTTCAGCGTCAGTATGGACGCTTCAGCGTCAGTATGGACGCTTCAGCGTCAGTATGGACGCTTCTGCGTCAGTGTAGACGCTTTCAGTGTCAGTATGGTCACTTCAGCGTCGGTATGGACACTTCAGCACCAGTGTGGACGCTTCAGCGCCAGTGTGGACGCTTCAGCGCCAGTGTGGACGCTTCAGCGCTAGTGTGGGCGCTTCAGCATCAGTGTGGACGCTTCAGCATCGGGGTGGTCGCTTCGCTACCTATGACTATAGACTTTGATGTCTACCTGACCATGAACGTCTAGTGTTCAGTTATTGTTGCTCCAGGCGCTATATTAAGAAATAAATCTTAACTAGAAAGATTTTATATTCTCGGTCCAAGGCCTGCTGGGCTAACTCTTGGGTGTGAGAACTAGAATTGAACTTCTAAGTATTGAGGTCCGAATTCAGAATCATAAGGAGTGGATTTCTAAGAATCAAGACTTCTCTTCCTAGGATAGAGATTGTTATAGGAAGGGAATAACTTTCAGAAACTAATGAGAATTTTTCTAAAGAGTTTCCCTCATATTTTTTACCTGCTGCTCCTCGTTTTGACTTCAGAGTTTTCGCTAGTTGAGTTGTTGGTGTCGTTATTTATTTTATTTTATTTTATTTATATTACAAGCCAGCTACAACCCTATTTGGGAAAGCAAGATGCTTTAACCCAAAAGGCTCCTTTAGGGAACGATGGCCTAGTAAATTAATGGTAAAATAAAGTAATGAATGAACATTAAATCATTCTCAGGAAAATAACGAAGCTTCCTGTAGAGATGATACAGTGCTTGCAGCTGCTCCAACAGAAAGGGCATTAAGGCCTTTATGAGAATAGAACGTTAAAGTATATCTCTCACCACGGGCAGATCTTTTATGATTTAATGTTTTATGTTTTTAAACCGCTCTTGTTAGTGACTCGTTAACATAGCACAGTGCTCTGGAGGAGGTGTTTGTTCATTTTCACCTTGCCCCTAGTCCTATATCTCTAACTTACGTTCCTACCCTTGGGAGAAGGAAGGTCAGTGGGCTGAGGTTCTTCGCGGACCTTGTGTATTAAACGTCTGTTCCGCCAAGCAATATTGTTGATGCAGTCCAAGACGGTCTCTCTCCACTTTGGAATGATGAGGTAATGCTCTTTTCTTCGCCTATGATTGGCGAGCTATGACATCACAACCATGTGACATAGTATCTTGTAAAGAGCTGAGTTGGAAGGTCATTTTGTTCCTCGAGAGCGCCCGGAACAAGGGTATTAGTTGAGGTCCTGTCATGTATAGGTGGTTGTACCGTTTGACAGCTCTTAGAGATCATCAGCCCCGAGTGGATCACTGGATCTCCTAAGGATGGCAGACAAAATGAGGCAGAGCATTGCTGTCGGCTTCCTTATCAGGTTAGAACCACTTAAGTTGTTTATGTAACTCTTAAGTGAATTTCCAATTATGCAGCTGCCTCTGACCCGCCACCAATGGGTGTCAATCAGCTATTATATAACCAGCGGGTAAGTTTTATATTTAAAAATGATATTTTCATAATAAAATAAATTTTTTAATATATAAGATTTAGACCCACCCTCCTCCCCTCTAGAGACCATGGGGCATGGAAAATCTGAATTGGTTGAGCATAGTTCTACCTGGGGTACCTGCTTCTATATCCTGTGAGAGTGCTACAGCCCTACCTCAAAAAAACTAAGCAATTCAGACCAGATGCTGTTCCTTAGCACTGGAAGGGTTAAGATGCAGTTATCCAATACAGTTTTGTACCAGCTTTGTAAAACCATCAAGTGCGCTCACACCTGACGGTCTACATTTGAACCATTTAGAGGGGTGGATCAAGAAATCAAGGGTATCGACTCGAACCTAGGCTTCAAGAATAATCTGTCAATGGTGCAAGTGCTTAAGGAAGGAGTCTGGGTGCTAGACAACTTTCACGTCCCGCTACCTTCTTGAGTATACTACTGTACCAAGTCCCAGAATACTTTTACCCTTGGACTTGTGGTAGCTACTCGGCAGGTTGTGTTGTGAGCCTTGCTTCCTCATGGGACGAAAAGCATCTCGTCTAAGATAGCGGTCACGACGAAAGTGTAGGAATGAAATAAAAGTTATGAATGTCTGGCCAGTTTTCCTTTCTTCTTTCCATCTCTTGGGGTGCTGCAGTCATGCAGTTATGTTGCTAGGCTTTACGCCAGGTACCAATATATCGCTCAACTCGGAAATTTGTGTGCTTTGTGGTTCAGGGTCGAAGCTTCGAGTTCAAAGTACTATGCTTTGGCCTCTCGACCGCCCCACAGGTGTTTACAAGGGTTTTCGAACTCGTTTCCTCCTGGGCACACAAGCACGGGATACGCATGCTAAGGAATCTGGACGATTGGCTACTCCTGGCCTCGTCCAGGGAACAAGATCTGGATCACCTGAGAAGGCTTCTCGACTTTTGCAAGCATCTGGGGATTCTTGTAAACGTAGAGAAGTTTTGTTTGATTCCAACTCAAGTTATGAACTATCTAGGGATGTCCATCAACACCCAGGTAGGGAGAGTGTTCCCTTCGGAAGACAGACTTCTGAGACGGGAATAATCCATCGCCCAACTCTTGTCTCCACTGCCTCCTCCAGCCATTTTGTGGCAGTCTCTTCTGGGCCATCTTTCCTCCCTGGAAAAACTAGTTCCAAGTGGAAGATCAAGAATGCGAAGTTTCCAGTGGCATCTGAAGACCCATTGGTCCTAAAAGAACAATTCCCCATTCTTGCCAATGGAGGTTCCAGCTCTTGTGATACAAGATCTTCAGTGGTAGTCACCCAAAGAGAATACTCAGATGTGCATTCCCCTCCAAAGCCCCAATCCGAAGTTGAAACTTTTCGGACGCGTCCCTATGGGGATGGGGCTCCCACCTAGGCCCGAAGTTAGCATCAGGAGTCTGGTCTCTGATAGAACAAACTCTCCATATAAATCACCTGGAATTGTTAGCAGGCTGGAAAGGCCTAAAATACTTTGTAGAAGATCTACAAGAATGAGAGGTGGTGCTGATGAGCAACAACTCCACAACCGTCTCGTACATCAACAAGCAAGGGGGTACGCTGGCAAGAGACCTCTGTCTTTTAGCAGTACAGATTTGCCAGTGGGTGGAATGTCACGACATTTCTCTCACAGCCAGGTTTATTCCAGGTCAGAAAAACATCATGGCGGATCAACTAAGCAGGGATAACCAATTGTTGAGTGGCGAATGGTCTTTGGATCTTTGAGTAGCGAAGACAGTTATAGCTTTATGGGGTTTCCCCACAATAGACCTGTTTGCCACTTCTCTGAATGCGAAACTTCCCCGCTACAGTTCCCCAGTTCCAGATCATCAAACAGCGGTCCAGGGTGCCCTTCAACAGTCTTGGGACAACCTGGACGCATACGCCTTTCCACCCTTTTGCCTGCTGAGAATGCTGATCAACAAACTCAAGACCTCCCAGAACTGCAAGGTAACCCTAATAGCTCTGGCATGGCCAAGCAGAGAATGGTATGCAGACCTTCTTTCCCTTCTGGTTCAGGTTCCAAGGTTTCTTCCTCCAGAACCCCTTCTGCTGATGCAGCCACACAGTGGTGTCCCCCACAGGAGAATGGCCAAAATACTTGTAAGTAATCTATTCACAACTTTCTTCACTATTCTCACTGTAATCACGGTGCACTAATGTCCATTCTATGCCATATTCTGACGATATAAGTTATGTACGGTTGTTATCTGGGCCGGTATGACAGTCTTTGTTCAGTTGCCGTCGGGTGAAAATGGCGTCATCTGCGGCCGCTGGTAATAAACTTGGGCTGATTATGAGTCCTCTTCTCAGTTATTACGGACAGGAGAGGTATGTAAAGTGTCTCTATGGTCCGGGTTTGTTGATGGAATGGCGTGGGTTGCGTTACCACGCTGCCACCATGATATAATATGCAAGAGGTTGCAGTGATTAAAAGACAGGTCTTGATGGCTTGGGTGCTAGGTAGAGACTGCCCTTTATTCATAGCTACATGGGACTACATGATACCACACTTAGAACTTGTAATTATGACAAATTTGAGATGACTCTTGTTAAAGATAGGTATGTAAACGGTATATATATGCCCACACAATAATTAGATTTGTCATTTGATATAGAATAAGGTTAGTAATTTTTTTTACATAATGATAGGTTTGTCAAGGGACAAAGGTAGCATAGGGCAAGGTCAGCTAAGGGAGAAAGGTAGGGTAGGGCAAGATCAACTAAGGGCGAAAGGTAGGATAGAAAAAAATCAGCTAAGGGATAAATGTAGGATAGGGCAAGGTCAGCTAAGGAACAAAGGCAGAATAAGGAAGGTCAGTTAAAGGAAAAGGGTAGGATAAGGCAAGGTCTGTTAATGGACAAAAGTTGGATAACGAAATGTCAAGGGGCAAAGGTATGATAGGACAAGGTAAGTTAATGTACAAAGGTTAAATAGGACAAGGTTAGTCAAGGCATAAGGTATGATATGGCAAGTTTAATTAAGGGATAAAGACAGGATAGGGCACCCATTGGTGGATGAAGGCAGAATAATAAAATTACTGGATAAGGTTGGATAGATTTTCTATTGATTTAAAGTAACATTAGTAAATTATTGACAAAATGCATGCGTTGTTATTTTGTATTTAGTAAGACTAAAGACTTAATTCAAGTAAAACGTGATTATATACTTAATAGTGTTGAATTAGTTCATGAATGAAATTTTCAATAACTCAAAAAAAAGTATTGAATAAGCTTGTCAATAAATTAATGGGTACTGTGTTAGCGCTTTGTTGATAAAGAAAAATATTTTTCCCTAGTTAATGATAAAAATGTGGTTAGAATGAGATAGTTTATGGATTGAAAGGCAATCAGTGAATCCTCTGGGACAAATTCATCAATGTGATTGAATATTAAATTTATTAAAAATGTCATGGTTAGTCATTTCCACCATTTCATGATTAATACTTTAAAATTTAAGTTACAATATATTGTGTATCATGTACTGTAAAATACTTTACTAGTAGAATAGTCTTTGTAATGAATTTCTCAGTAAAATATTTGATCAAGATAGCTACATCTATACAATTAATGGCTTTTGTTTATTTTTCAGACTTTAAGTCGCCCAAAACAGCATGGACATCATTCATAGCCACCTCCTCACAACACAAAGTTGAAATACAAGTATGCAATGAAGTTGAATTGAAGATTGGAGGAAAATTATCTAAAACCTTCTACAGGAAAATATCCTGAGTTTCCCAGAATAACAAAATATTCGATCAATTTTTATGGATTTATTATTTCAAGTGGAATGCTGAAGAGTCTCCGCTTGGACTTTGCCCATCAAGTTATCAAACGTTTCAAGAGAATTACAACACCCTTATCAGAAATGTCATTACTTCATAAATATTGAGATCCTCAATTACCCAAAGTTATTCAGATTTTATGAGGTTGTACATTACATTACTTACAAGATTTATTGAAATTTTATGATACTCCATAGCCAAGAATTATTGAGATTTTATTGTGCTCTGTGTTGGGCTGCTCAGCTAAGAGTTATTGAGATTTCCTGGTGTTATGTGCAAGGCTGCTCAGTCCAGAGCTATTGAGATTTTATGGGGTTGTGTGAAGCTGCTCAGATCAGAGCTGGAGAGTTTATGGGGCTGTCTTTGATGCTGCTCAACCCAGAGTTAGATTTTATGAGGTTGTGTATAAGGTTGCTAAGTTCACAGCTATTGAGATTTTACAGGGTTTGTGTGAGGCTGCTCAGTCCAGACATATTGAGAGTTTATGGGGTTGTGTGTCTGATGGCTCAGTCCAGAGCTATTGAGATTTTATGGGGTTGTGTGAGGCTGCTCTGCCTATACTTAGAGATTTTATGGGACTATGTGTCTGATGGCTCAATCCAGAGCTATTGAGATTTTATGTGGGCTTCTGTGAGGCTGCTCAGCCCAGGGTTAGATATTTTATGCAGTTGTGTGTCTGGTGGCTCAGTCCAGAGCTATTGAGATTTTGTGGGGTTGTGTGATGCTGCTCAACCCAGAGTTATTGAGATTTTGTGTTGTGTGTTTAGGCTGCTTAGTCCATAGCTATTGAGATTTTATTGGGTTGTGTGAGGTTGCTCAGCCCAGAGTTAGAAATTTTATGGATTGTTGTGTGTTAGGCTGCTCAATCCAGAGATATTGAGATTTTATTTTTAAATATTAAACTTAGCCGGTGAATATATAATAGCTGACGTCTCGGACGACTCGACAGAAACCCAAAAACTCGCGAGCGATCGCCGTGAAGGTTGCGGGTGTGCCCACCAGCGCCGACTATCGGCCAGATACCGCATATACTTGTAAACAGCTCCAGTTCTTCTCTGTGGGTCTTATCGACAAGTTGATTCCGCTCGCTGTTGACCTTGAGTTTTCGTCATTTTTGGTGAAGTACTTTATTTTGGTTGTTTTGAGCTTTCGCTGTGACGGGTGTTTTTCTCTTCAATTAAAACTCTTGAACCCTATTTTGGCTAGTGTTTATTGTTGATGACTTTGGATTTGTTTTGGATTTTTCTCTGATTGTTCAATATGGCTGACCCTTCTCCTATCCCTGGACCTAAATTTCGCAAATGTAATGCTAGGGATTGTAACAAACGTCTTCCCAAGGCCTCTCTCGACCCACATACCGTTTGTTCTAATTGCCGGGGTAAATCCTGTCAATTAGGAGATCGGTGTGATGAGTGCGTGGTCTTGTCGGAATTCGACTGGCTTGAATTTGATAAATATTCTCGTAAGCTGGAGAGAGATAGGGTGAGGAGAAGCTCCTCTAGGTCATTGGAATTTTCCTCCTCCCATGCCCCTGAACCTAATCCTTCCCCTGTAGTAGTTGTTCCTGAACCCTCTACTAGCACTCATGAACCGTCCATGCGGTATATGTTTCTTGCGATTCAAGCTTTAGGCGAGAAAGTTGAATCCTTAAAGTTGAATCCTTAGCTTCGGACCGTAACCAACTCATGTCAGATGTGAAGTTTTTAAAGTGTCAGAGTGGCAAATCAGAAAATCGTAGTGACAAAGTGATAAGTGCGCAAAGTGTTTTTAGTGTTGCGACCGAGGGTTCGTCTGTTCGTGCTTGTCGCTCCCCTAGTCCGAGACCTCTTTCAGGCTCCCCTGCACCAGGGAGAAGTAATGTCGTAGGACTTAAGGGGACGAGAGGCTTTAACCTACGTACAGACGTTCCCTCTTTGGTATCGGGCGTTTCTCGTCAAGATCCCCCTTACCATAAGACGAGCGAGGCTGTGTTCTCCTCGTCATCCGAAGGCTTTTCGCAAAAGAAACCTTGGCGCAAGGTTTCTAGACCCTTGAAGCGAAAGTCAGTCCCTTCAGGACAGGTCCAGCGTCCTGGCTGTAGCCATTGGGACAGCTCTGACCCTTTGCAGTCGTCGGAAGACTGTTCGCCTATTAAACGTAAGCGTAACACGGGCTCCGAGAGTCTCGGTAAAGGCAATGTTTTGCCGACACAGACGTTACCGTCGTCTCGGCCCGTCCCGACTCCCGTTGATCCTAAATGGGTTGTCCTGCAGGATATGCAGACTAAGCTTGCCTCCCTTATGGAGGAGTATAACGTTGAACAGGTTCACGATGATCCTTCGCTTTTGAATCGCCGTTACGCTGATCGAGATTCTGGCCGTCAGCCGCCCAAACGAGCTTTTACTCGTCCTTTTGACGTTAGCACTTTGAAACGTGATGTCGGTAGTTTGTCACGTCAGTCACGTGACATGGATCCTCCCTCGCTGCAGTCCCGTGTTGACTTTCAGCCGCTGCCGCAGTCTCGTGTTGACGTTCAGCCGCTGCCGCAGTCTCGTGTTGACGTTCAGGACGTTCGCCAACCAGCTCAGTTGCCTCGAATTGACGTTGAGCGTCAAGCACCGCAGTCGAAGGTTGTTTTGACTGCTCAGTCTAGGCAGTCAATGCAGTTCCGACGTGACGTCGAGCGTCCATCAACTCCTGTTGTTGTTGTTGGTCAGTCACAAGGTTTTCAGTCCTTTCAGCAGCGACATGACGTCGCTTCCTCGACTGCTACTGCTGCTCCTTTGCTTGTGGACATTGCCTGTCAAGTATTGCCGCCGCGGCAGGTCTCTCCTTTTCATGAGACTCGACAATTGTCGGACGAGGTTCCTTCAGATGAGGAAGTTGCTGATCCTCCGCCTACTGATATTCCTTTGGAGAAGAGCCTAAAGCTGCTCAGCCCTCTATGGACTTTAAGAAAATCATGCTGATTTTTAAGGATCTTTTTCCAGACCATTTTGTAACTTCTGCTCCTCGTTCGCCTCCGTCAGAGTTTGCGCTAGGCCTAGCTGCTTCGAAGCCTTCGTTTACTAAGCTAGTGCTCTCTTGCTCTTCTAAGAGGGCTTTACGTTTGCTAGGCGACTGGTTGATCACCAGGAGGAGTTTGGGGAAGACAGCCTTTGCTTTCCCTCCTTTTAAACTGGCTTCTAGAGCGAGCGTCTGGTATGACACGGGAGAAGTTCTCGGCTTGGGAGTTCCTGCCTCTGCCCAGGGAGACTTCTCAAGCCTAGTAGACTCTCCCCGTCGCCTGGCCATGAGACGCTCTAAAGTTTATTGGTCCTCCTCGGACCTTGACCATCTCCTTAAAGGGGTTTACAGGGCCTTCGAAGTTTTTAACTAATTAGATTGGTCGCTAGGAGCCTTAAGCAGGAAGATCTCGTCGGCCGACCAGGATGTTTCCGTGCTTATTATGTCCTGCATGGACAAAGCCATCCGTGATGGCTCCAATGAGCTCGCCGCTACCTTTACGGCTGGAGTCCTGAAGAAGAGGGAGACTCTTTGCTCGTTCCTTTCGGCAGGAGTAACTCCCTGTCAAAGGTCGGAGCTCCTCTTTGCCCCTTTGTCATCTGCCTTGTTTCCTCAGCAGTTGATCAAGGATATTGCGGCTTCTCTGGTGCAGAAGGATACCCACGACCTGATGGCTACGTCTGCTCATAAGGGTGCTCCTTCATCGTCTTATGTCGTAAGACCCAAGATCGATACCCCAGCGACGAGGTTTATCCCGCCCTTTCGTGGCAGAGCCCCCAGTAGGGGAGGCGCTCGTGCCGACAGTAAAAGAGGCAAGAGGAGAGGATCCAAGTCCTCCCGTGGCAGAGTCTGACTGTACCTGGACGACTGGCTTCTCAGAGCGTCGTCCCGTCATCGCTGTCTGCAGGACCTTCAATGGACGTTGGCTCTTGCAAAGGAGTTGGGACTGTTGGTGAACTTAGAAAAGTCTCAACTGAATCCCTCCCAGACGATTCTCTATTTGGGGATGGAGATTCGTAGTCTAGTTTTTCGGGCTTTTCCGTCTGCCACCAGGATAGAGCAAGCCCTGCTCAAAGTCCGCCTCATGCTGAAAAAAGACCGTTGCTCAGTGAGAAGTTGGATGAGCCTATTAGGGACTCTGTCATCCCTGGAACAATTTATCTCACTAGGGAGACTTCACCTTCGCCCTCTCCAGTTCCATCTAGACTCCCATTGGAACAAGGGCAAGACTTTGGAAGCTGTGTCAATCCCGATCTCCGAGCCAGTAAAAACGTGCCTGAACTGGTGGGACAGCAACATAAGTCTGCGAGAGGGTCTGTCCCTGGCGGTCAAGAACCCAAACCACGTGTTGTTCTCAGACGCGTCGGATTTGGGTTGGGGAGCGACTCTGGACGGTCTGGAATGTTCGGGTCTTTGGACGTCGGATCAGAGGAGCCTGCACATCAACTGCAAGGAGCTGTTGGCTGTTCACTTGGCCTTGACGAGTTTCGAGAGTCTTCTACGAAACAAAGTGGTAGAAGTCAATTCGGACAACACCACAGCCTTGGCGTACATCTCCAAGCAAGGAGGCACTCACTCCCACACACTGTTCGTCATCGCAAGGGACCTCCTCATCTGGTCAAAAGATCAAGGCATCTCACTGTTGACAAGATTCATCCAGGGGGACTTGAACGTCTTGGCGGACTGTCTCAGTCGGAGAGGTCAGGTGATCCCCACAGAATGGACCCTCCACAAGGACGTGTGCAAGAGTCTTTGGATGACTTGGGGCCAACCCACCATAGACCTCTTTGCCACCTCGTTGACCAAAAGGCTCCCGACCTATTGCTCTCCAGTCCCAGATCCAGAGGCGGCCCACATAGATGCTTTCCTGCTGAACTGGTCTCACCTGGACGCGTACGCATTCCCGCCGTTCAAGATCATCAACAAGGTACTGCAGAAGTTCGCCTCTCACGAAGGGACAAGGTTGACGTTGGTTGCTCCCCTCTGGCCCGCGAGAGAGTGGTTCACAGAGGTACTTCAATGGCTGGTAGACGTTCCAAGGAGTCTGCCTTTAAGGATGGATCTCTTACGGCAGCCCCTCGTAAGGAGTCTTCATCAAAGCCTCCCCGCACTTCGTCTGACTGCCTTCAGACTATCGAAAGACTCTCAAGAGCTCGAGGATTTTCGAAGGAGGCAGCCAGAGCGAATGCGAGAGCTAGGAGAGCATCTACCATTAAGGTCTACCAGTCGAAGTGGGAGGTCTTTAGAGACTGGTGCAAGTCATCATCCATTTCCTCTTCCAGTACCTCTGTAGCCCAAATTGCAGACTTTCTCCTGCATCTGAGAAATGTTCGCTCCCTCTCTGCTCCCACTATTAAGGGCTACAGGAGCATGTTGGCTTCTGTGTTCAGACATAGAGGCTTAGATCTGTCCAATAATAAAGATCTCCAAGATCTCCTTAAGTCCTTCGAGACCTCTAAGGAGCGTCGTTTGGCAACTCCTGGGTGGAACTTAGACGTGGTCCTAAGGTTCCTAATATCCGACAGGTTTGAGCCATTACATTCAGCCTCCCTGAAGGATCTCACCCTCAAGACACTTTTTTTGGTGTGCTTGGCTTCGGCTAAAAGGGTCAGTGAGATCCATGCCTTTAGTAAAAACATCGGCTTTTCTACAGATAAAGCCACATGTTCGCTTCAGCTTGGTTTCTTGGCCAAAAATGAACTGCCTTCTCGTCCTTGGCCTAAATCTTTTGATATACCTTGCCTATCAGAGATCGTAGGCAACGAGGTTGAAAGAGTACTGTGCCCAGTTAGAGCTCTTAAGTTTTATTTAGCTCGTACCAGATCTTTACGAGGTGGATCTGAGGCCTTATGGTGCTCCGTTAAGAAGCCCTCATTGCCTATGTCTAAAAATGCTTTATCGTATTTTATTAGATTTTTAATCCGAGAGCCTCATTCTCACTTAAGTGAAAAAGATCGTTGTTTACTTAAGGTCAAGACGCACGAAGTAAGAGCGATAGCAACTTCCGTGGCTTTTAAGCAAAACAGATCTCTGCGAAGTATTATGGACGCGACCTTTTGGAGGAGGAAGTCGGTGTTCGATTCATTTTACTTAAAAGACGTCCAGACTCTTTATGAGGACTGGGTCCATTCGTTGCAGCGAGTGCAGTAGTGGGTGAGGGTTCTACCACTACATTCCCTTAATCCCAATATCCTTTTAATCTTCTCTTGAAATGTTTTTAATCTTGTCTTGGGTTGTACGGAAGGCTGAGAAGTCTTTCGCATCCTTTTTGATTTGGCGGGTGGTCAAATGTCGTTTCTTGAGAGCGCCCAGATTAAGGGTTTTGATGAGTTCCTGTTGTATGGGTGGTCGACCTGGATATAACAGCTCCTGGGAGTCTTTCAGCATCCTGAGAGGATGGCTGGGCTTCGTGAGGAAAGCGTACTAATAAGGCAGAGTAATCGTCAGAGTCAGCTTCCTTACCAGGTACCTATATTTAATTGGGTTTTGTTATGATATAATTGTCAAAAACTCTAAGCATATACGCCTTTATTGTGTTAATACTGGTCTCTACCCACCACCATGGGTGTGAATCGGCTATTATATATTCACCGGCTAAGTTTAATATTTAAAAATGATATTTTGATTATAAAATAAATTTTTGAATATACTTACCCGGTGAATATATGAATTAAAGGCCCTCCCTTCCTCCCCGATAGAGACCCAGTGGAATGAGAAGAACTGGAGCTGTTTACAAGTATATGCGGTATCTGGCCGATAGTCGGCGCTGGTGGGCACACCCGCAACCTTCACGGCGATCGCTCGCGAGTTTTTGGGTTTCTGTCGAGCCGTCCGAGACGTCAGCTATTATATATTCACCGGGTAAGTATATTCAAAAATTTATTTTATAATCAAAATATCATTGTGTTGTGTTTTAGACTGCTCAGTCCAGAGTTATTGAGATTTTTGGGGTGTTGTTTGTTAGGCTGCTCAGTCCAGAGTTATTGAGATTTTATGGGGTTGTATGAGGCTGCTCATTCCAGAGCTATTGAGATTTATTGGGTGTGGTGTGTTAGGCTGCTCAGTCCAGAGTTAGAGATTTTATGGGGCTGTGTGCCTGATGGCTTAGTCCAGATCGATTGAGATTTTATGGGGTTGTGTGTAAGGCTGCTCAGTCCAGAGTTATTCAGGTTTTTTTGTGTTGTCATTGTGTTGTGTGTTAGGCTGCTCATACCAGAATTAGAGATTTTATGAGGTTTTGTGTTCGATTTCTCAGTCCAGAGCTATTGAGATTTTATGGGTTTGTGTGTGAGGCTCCACAGTCCAGAGTTATTGAGATTTTATTATGTTATGTGTTAGGATGCTCACTCCAGAATTAGAGATTTTATGGGGTTGTGCATCTGATGGCTTAGTCCAGAGCTATTGAGATTTTATGGGGTTGTGTGAGGCTGCTCAGCCCAGAGTTTTTGAGATTTTTTGGGTGGTGTTAGGCTTTTTAGTCCAGAGATATTGGATGTGTGAGGCTGCTCAGTCCAGAGCTATTGAGATTTTATGGGGTTGTGTGAGGCTGCTCAGTCCAGAGTTTTTGAGATTTTTTTCGGTGTTGTGTGTTAGGCTGCTGAGTCTAGAGTTAGAGATTTTATGGGATCGTGTGTCTGATGGCTCAGTCCAGAGCTATTGAGATTTTTTGGGGTTGTATGTGAGGCTGCTCAGTCCAGTTATTGAGATTTTAATGTGTTGTGTGTTAGGCTGCTTAGTCCAGAATTAGAGATTTTAAACATAAGACTTACCCGGTAGTTATATATATAGCTTACGTCCCTGACGTCAAGGTAGAAAAATGTTATTTTTATTAATAAAATAAATTTTTGAATATACTTACCCGATAATCATGTAGCTGTCAACTCCGTTGCCCGACAGAATTCTATGGAGGGATACGCCAGCTATCACAATACTAGAAGGGGGTGTACTTACCAGCGCCACCTGTGGCCAGGTACTCAATCATTTGTTGTTGACACCTCCTCAATTATTCCTCGGTCCACTGGTTCTCTCTGGGGAGGAAAGGGAGGGTCGATTAAATCATGATTATCGGGTAAGTATATTCAAAAATTTATTTTATTAATAAAAATAACATTTTTCAATATTAAACTTACCCGATAATCATGTAGCTGATTCACACCCAGGGAGGTGGGTGAAAACCAGTGTACATGATTAAAGGATAGCTAAGTATCCCAAATTTCATATAACAGTTATCTCAAATAACAATGAAATAATAAGTACCTGGTAAGGAAGTCGAATAGAACCGTTACTCTGCCTTTTATTTAAAGTTCGTCTTCCTTACTGAGCGCAGCGTTCCTCTTGGAGGCTGAATCAACCCAAAGGTGCCAAAGTACAAGGGGTTGCAACCCTACTAAAGGACCTCTACCAAACCTTTAACCCAGGCGCTTCTCAAGAATGAATAGACCACCCGCCAAATCCAAGGATGCGGAAGGCTTCTTAGCCTACCGTAACAACCATAAAAACAACAATAAAAGTATTCAAGAGAAAGGTTAAAAAGGTTATGGGATTATGGGAATGTAGTGGCTGAGCCCTCACCTACTACTGCACTCGCTGCTACGAATGGTCCCAGGGTGTAGCAGTTCTCGTAAAGAGACTGGACATCTTTCAGATAAAATGATGCAAACACTGACTTGCTCCTCCAATAGGTTGCATCCATAATGCTCTGCAGAGAACGGTTTTTATTAAAGGCCAACGAAGTAGCTACAGCTCTTACTTCGTGGGTCCTTACCTTCAGCAATGCAAGGTCTTCCTCCTTTAAGTGAGAATGTGCATCTCTGATCAG
Organism: Palaemon carinicauda; assembly: GCF_036898095.1. Taxonomy (NCBI): domain Eukaryota; kingdom Metazoa; phylum Arthropoda; class Malacostraca; order Decapoda; family Palaemonidae; genus Palaemon; species Palaemon carinicauda. The sequence goes on along the minus strand of NC_090757.1, from coordinate 55,043,407 downwards.
AAGCCTTATATAGTACGAAAGCCCATTCTTGGACATGGGTCTCGAGGGTTTCTTGATGGCACACCATAAGGCTTCTGACTGTCCTCGAATAGGTTTAGACCTCTTCAGATAATATTTGAGAGCTCTGACAGGGCAAAGAACTCTCTCTAGTTCGTTACCTACCATGTTGGAGAGGCTAGGTATTTCGAACGATCTAGGCCAAGGACGTGAAGGAAGCTCGTTCTTTGCTAGGAATCCAAGCTGAAAAGAACATGTAGCTGATTCGGTTGTGAAACCAATGTTCTTGCTGAAGGCATGAACCTCACTGACTCTCTTAGCTGTTGCAAGGCAAACGAGAAAAGCAGTCTTGAGGGTAAGATCCTTGAAGGAAGCTGACTGGAGAGGTTCGAACCTAGATGTCATAAGGAACCTTAAGACTACGTCCAGATTCCAGCCTGGAGTGGAAAGACGACGTTCTTTAGACGTCTCAAAAGACTTGAGAATGTCTTGAAGGTCCTTGTTGGAAGACAGGTCCAAACCCCTGTGGCGGAGGACTGAGGCCAACATGCTCCTATACCCTTTAATCGTAGATGTTGAAAGGGATCTCTCATTCCTAAGATGAAGAAGGAAGTCAGCTATTTGGATCACAGAGGTATTGGTAGAGGATATTGAATTGGCTCTACACCAGCTTCGGAAGACCTCCCACTTAGACTGGTAGACTCTACGAGTGGAAATTCTTCTAGCTCTGGCAATCGCACTGGCTGCCTCCTTCGAAAAGCCTCTAGCTCTAGCGAATCTTTCGACAGTCTGAAGGCAGTCAGTCGAAGAGCGTGGAGGTTTGGGTGCAACCTGTCTACGTGTGGTTGACGTAGAAGGTCCACTCTTAGAGGTAGAGTCCTGGGGAAGTCGACTAGCCATTGACGTACCTCTGTGTACCATTCTCTTGCAGGCCAAAGGGGAGCAACCAGCGTCAGCCGTGTCCCTTCGTGCGAGACGAATTTCTGCAGAACTTTGTTTATAATCTTGAACGGAGGGAATGCGTACAGGTCGAGATGGGACCAGTTCAGAAGAAAAGCATCTACATGAACCGCTGCAGGGTCTGGAACAGGGGAACAATAAAGCGGAAGTCTCTTGGTGATGGAGGTGGCAAACAGGTCTATGGTAGGTTGACCCCACAACGTCCAAAGTCTGTTGCACACACTCTTGTGGAGGGTCCATTCCGTGGGAATGACCTGATTCCTTCTGCTGAGGCGATCCGCTGAAACATTCATATCGCCCTGAATGAACCTCGTGACCAGTGTGAGGTTTAGACCTCTTGACCAAATGAGGAGGTCCCTTGCGATCTCGTAAAGGCTCCTCGAATGGGTCCCTCCTTGCTTGGAGATGTAAGCCAAGGCTGTGGTGTTGTCTGAATTCACCTCCACCACTTTGCCTAGCAGGAGGGACTTGAAGTTCAACAGGGCAAGATGGACTGCTAACAGTTCCTTGCAGTTGATGTGGAGTAATCCTTGTTCCTTGTTCCATACTCCTGAGCATTCCCGTCCGTCCAAGGTCGCACCCCAGCCCGAGTCCGATGCATCCGAGAAGAGATGAAGATGGGGGGTCTGGATGGCCAATGATAGACCCTCCTTGAGAAGAAGATTGTGCTTCCACCACCGGAGAGTGGTCTTCATCTCTTGGTTGATAGGGATAGAGACTGCTTCTAGAGTCGAGCCCTTGTCCCAATGAGCTGCAAGATGGAATTGAAGAGGGTGGAGGTGGAGTCTCCCTAGCTCGACAAACAGGGCCAGAGATGAGAGGGTCCCTGTGAGACTCATCCACTGTCTCACTGAGCAATTGCTCCTCTTCAGCATGCTCATGATGCACTGTAGGGCTTGGTTTATCCTGGGGGCCGATGGAAAAGCCCGAAAATCCCGACTCTGAATCTCCATTCCCAGGTACACAATGGATTGGGAGGGAATGAGTTGAGATTTCTCTATATTGACTAATAGACCTAGGTCTCTGATTAGATCTAAAGTCCAAGAGAGGTTCTCCAGACAACGACGACTCGTGGAGGCTCTCAACAGCCAGTCGTCTAGGTAGAGGGAGGCTCTGATGTTCGATAAGTGCAGGAATTTCGCTACATTCCTCATCAGATGAGTAAAGACCATAGGAGCTGTGCTTAGGCCAAAACACAGGGCTTGGAACTGATAGACAACCTTTCCGAAAACGAATCTCAGGAAAGGTTGGGAGTCTGGATGAATGGGAACGTGAAAGTATGCATCTTTCAAGTCCAACGAGACCATCCAGTCCTCCTGTCTGACCGCTGCTAAGACCGACTTGGTCGTCTCCATTGTGAACGTCTGCTTGGTGACATACTCGTTGAGAGAGCTGACGTCCAGCACCGGTCTCCAACCTCCTGTCTTTTTGGCCACAAGAAAGAGACGGTTGTAGAAGCCCGGGGATTGATGGTCCCGGACTATAACCACTGCCTTCTTCTGCACAAGAAGCGACACCTCCTGTTGCAATGCTAGCCTCTTGTCCTCTTCTTTGTAGTTGGGAGAGAGGTTGATGGGCGATGTGGTCAGAGGCGGTTTGAGGCAGAATGGAATCCTGTAACCGTACCTCAGCCAACTGACAGACTGTGCGTCTGCACCTCTCTTCTCCCAGGCTTGCCAGAAGATCTTGAGCCTGGCTCCTACTGTTGTCTGGAGAATCTGAGAGTCAGTGCTTTCCCTTAGATGTCCTGGGTCCTTTCTTAGACTTGCCCCTGTGAGAGTCTGGACGGGAGCTTCCTCGGCTGGGGGCTCTACCACGAAAGGGCGGTATGAACCTAGTGGCCGGGGTATCAGCCACTGGAGAGCGATAAGTCTTGGGGACAGAGGTGGTAACCTTAGACTTACGAGCCGAAGAGGCTACAAGATCGTGCGTGTCCTTCTGTATCAGGGCAGCCGACAAGTCCTTAACTAGCTCCTCGGGAAAGAGGAACTTTGAGAGTGGAGCAAAAAGGAGCTGTGACCGCTGGCACGGTGTAATGCTGGCTGAGAGGAAGGTACACAGTTGTTCCCTTTTCTTCAACACCCCTGATACAAATAACGACGCTAGCTCACCCGATCCATCCCTGATGGCCTTATCCATGCAGGACATAATTAACAAGGCAGAGTCTTTGTCCGCAGGAGATGTTTTCTTGCTGAGGGCTCCCAGGCACCAGTCGAGAAAGTTGAACATTTCGAAAGCTCTGAACAACCCTTTCAGAAGATGATCCAGGTCTGAGAAGGTCCAACAAACCTTCGAGCGTCTCATCGCAGTCCTCCTAGGTGAGTCCACCAGACTTGAGAAGTCAGCCTGGGCAGAGGCAGGAACTCCCAAGCCTGGTGCTTCCCCTGTGGCATACCAAACGCAACCTTTCGATGCGAGCTTCGTTGGAGGGAACATGAAGGAAGTCTTGCCCAGGTGTTGTTTAGAGTGAAGCCACTCCCCTAAGGTCCTTAAGGCCCTCTTGGAGGATCTAGCTAGGACAAGCTTAGTATAGCTCGACTTAGCTTGTTGCACGCCTAGCGAAAACTCAGATGGAGGAGAGCGGGGAACAGCAGAGACGAAGTGGTCAGGGTAAAGCTCCCTGAGTAGAGCCAAGACCTTTCTAAAATCAACAGACAATGGAGAAAGCTTAGACTCCTCCACGTCTGATGAGGGATCAAGATGTGCCTCCTCATCTTCCGACACTTCATCAGCAGAAGGTAGCGAAGCAAAAGGACCAGAATGCTGAACCGCAGAGTCAGAACGGGTAGGAACAACAACAGAGGTTTCCTCAACTTGAGGGAAAACCTGAGGATCAGACTGCATAGGCTGAACAACAGTCGGAGCAGAAGGCAGGTGCAAGGGTGAAGGAGGTTGACTCCTAGCAAGAGTTGCACCCAAGGATTGCACCAGCTGAGCGGAGGACGGAGGCGGAGTAGTCCGTTCCTGTTCCTGAGAGATGAGTGGAGCATGAGAAGGTTGGGGCTGCGCAGAACAAGGTAAAGTTCTAGCAAGCTGAGGCTCCTGAGGCGCAAGTGCATGGTGTAGATGAGCTTGCCTAGATGAGGGTTGAACTCGGTGCAGCGCTGGTTGAGAAGGCAGACTCACGGAGGGGAGAGGTTGTTGTACCCCAACCGAGAGTTGCACCACTGGTGGAGCAGCAAGGGGAGGAGGAGGAAGAGTGTAACTCTCCTGATCCCAAAGCAAGGGTTGCCTTAAAGAAGGCTGAGGCTGAACAACACTGTGAACAGCAAACTCTGAAAGTGGTTCAACATCGTACGCCTGGCAGATGGTGCTGCGACCAGGCGGAGCAGGTGCAGGCTGGGCGAGCACAGGCGGAGCAGGTGCAGGCTGGGCGAGCACAGGTGCAGCGAGAACAGGTGGAGGGAGTGCAGGAGGTGCAACACTCTCAGCCCGACACTCACGCATCAAGTCCGAAAGCTGAACTTGCATGGACTGAAGCAGGGTCCACTTGGGGTCGGCAGAAACGATAACAGACTGAGGTAAAGTCACAGTCGGGGTCTGTATAGGCAGAACCTTACTCCTCTTGGGCGGAGTACAGTCGACCGATGACAGAGGCGAGTCGGAGCTGAGCCAATGACTGCAACCTGGCTGAGCACTCGCTGACTGAACTCTACGTTTAAGCGGTCTCGAGACCTGAGACCAACGTTTCTTCCCTGCATGAAGATCAGCGGACGAGAAGACGGGCTCAATCGTCTGCAGGTGGGAGTGACGGTCTAAGGAAGACACGCCCGCAACCACCGAGGATAATTCTGTGCGCCTAACAAGGCCTGTCGAACCCTTAAGCCCTTCGACATTGCTTCTCCCCTGGGCATGGGAGCTTGCAAGAGGTCCCGGACTGGGAGGACGACTGGCTCGCACAGAAAAATCCTCACGCACCACACTGGCACCACTAGCACTTGGCACTGCACAGACACTAGCACTCGTCACAGCACTGGCACTATTTTCACCCACTGCACTCTTGACCTTCAGTTCTTTAACCTCGGCCATCAGAGACTTATGGTCACTTACCACTGATTCTACTTTATCTCCTAAAGCCTGAATAGCACGCAAAACAGTTGACATATCAGGCGGAGGGCACACAGTAGGTTCGGGGGTAGCCACTACAGGGGTAGGAAAAGGTAGGGGATCATGAGGTGAGGAAAACATAGAAGAGTGAGAAGAACTTCTCCTAACTCTAGTTCTCTCTAACTTGGATGAATATTTTAAAAGACGTACAAATTCCAATTCCGAAAGTCCGGCGCACTCCTCACACCGATTTTCTAATAGACAGGGCCTGTCCCTACAGTCAGAACAAGCGGTGTGAGGATCTACCGAGACCTTCGGAATACGCCTATTGCAAGACCTACATCGTCTATGGGAGGGAGCTTGCGAAACGTCAGACATCTTGTTTCAAAGAGTAAGTCAAAGGGTGATCCAAAAACAAGCAAAAATTCATTAACCGTTAATCAGAGTTTATATAAAAGCTAACTAGCTAATATAAAAAGGATTCCAGTATGCGACAGCCGTTAATCTAAGAGAATACTTCACCAAATATCCATGAATAAACTCGAAGACCATGAGCGTATCCCAGAACGTCTAGCCGGAAGCACGACAGAGGAATAATTGAGGAGGTGTCAACAACAAATGATTGAGTACCTGGCCACAGGTGGCGCTGGTAAGTACACCCCCTTCTAGTATTGTGATAGCTGGCGTATCCCTCCATAGAATTCTGTCGGGCAACGGAGTTGACAGCTACATGATTATCGGGTAAGTTTAATATTGAAAATTCAAAACTCGCGCCAATCGCCGATTGGATAGCCAGGTGTACCACCCCTGCGCCCTAGCGAGGTACCTAGGAACCATTCCAGGAACCCGCATATATTCCCTGCCGTCGCTAGCAGCGACACGTGAATATTCTGCTCGTCAGTTTGCTGATATTTACTGATTTACTTTGGTGATGTACAAAACTTTGGTTGTTGACTCCCGCTTGTTTGATTTTGCTATTGGATATTCTTGGATACATTTGGATTTAGAAATTTTTGACCCTTGCTTGTTGATTTCTCTCTAAAATTTTTCAATATGCCCCCCCCCCCTATAACTTTTAGTATGTGTTTGAGTGGGTGTAAGACCCGAATGGCTAAAGCTTCTCTTGATCCCCATTCACTCTGCGTTAAATGCAGAGGTAAAGATTGTGATTTGGGTGATCGGTGTGATGAGTGTGTTCTTTTGTCAGAGAATGAATTGATTGAGTTTGATCGCTATAGGCGTAAACTTCAAAGAGATAGATTAAGACGAAGTTCTTCTCGTTCTTCAAAAGACCTTTCCTCTTCCCGTGTCACTGACCCTATTCCTTCCTCTGTAGTGGTAGATTCTAATCCCACTACTGTAACTGCTAATGAGCCTACGCTTAAGGACATGTTGGTAGCGATTCAAGCGCTGGGCGCTAAAGTGGAATCGCTTGCGGCGGACAGAACGCAGCTTATGTCTGATGTAAAGCAGTTAAAGGGTGAAAGTGCAAAAAGTGCAGTGAAGTTGTTTAGTGCTGTGGAGGGTACGCCTGCTCGCGTCTGTCGTTCTTCTAGTCTTAGACCTCTTCCAAGCTCCCCAACCCCTTGGAGAAGGAATGTCGAACAGCAAAAGGAGGCGAGAGGCTTTAAAAAACGAGCAGACGCCCCCTCGAACTTACCTGTTGACGTTTCCCAGGACGTTCGCCCTCACCATAGGAAAGGTGAGGTTAAGTTGTTTTCGTCGTCTTCGGATGACGCAATACCTAAAAGAGGCTGGCGGCTAACTTCCAGTCTTCTTAAGAGGACCTTTGATAAGGCCAACCTACGTCCTACTTGCGCCTCGCCATTGGGATAGTCCAGAGCGATTTATATCTTCATTTGAGAGCTCTCCTACTAAACGTCCTTCTAGGACGTCGAACTCTGCCAAGGATCTTGCTGAGCAGTTGTCAGAACCAGGCTTAACCTCGGTTCATGCTCCCCACTCTGCCGTCAGACTGGTTTTCACCATCCAGACGTTCTGAACGCCTTATGAGCAGTGAGGAGAACGTTGTGGTGTCGTCACCGATATCACAACGAATGGATCCAAATTTGAACATGCTACTAGAGATGCAACAAAGGCTCTCTTCTTTCATGCAAAGTTACCAAGCCCCGGTCAGTAAGAGAGTAGCAGTCCTGGATCCTGAACTCCAGGAAGCCTCTCTTCTGGACGCCAGGCGGCGTAAGACTGTCAGTCAAGAGGCTCTGAATGACGATCTCATTTTCGTCTCTCCCTTAAAAGGTCGTAACACTGTTGTTCCTCTTAAGGAAAGTGAACTTGTTTGTGTGCACAAACGTCAGACATACTATCGTAGCGACAAGCGTTAAGCAGACAGACGTGACAGTTATTGTCAGGCTTGAGACAGCGAGCGGTTTGCTCAACGCGACGTGAAATGTCCTGTAGGACGTGTTCCCGAACGTGTCGTTAAGCGTGCGGTGGTTCATGATCTCGAACGTCCTTCTATATGAGGCACCGAGCTTCCTGCTAGCTATAGCATCGAGCGTCCTTTAGGACGTGATCCTGAGCGATCAACTAAGAACGAAGTTGAGTTCTCAGCCAGCCCTAATGTCGAATGCTCTTTAACCTGAGGTGCTGAACGTCCTCTTAAGCGCAAAGGTAATCTGCATTCAGGACGTGAGCTCGAACATCCTACAAAATGAGACGTCGAACGTCCTGCTAAACAAGTCGTCGAACGTCCTAGTTCTCAGGACGTCAACCGCCCTTCAAGACTCAATATTGAACGTCCTCCAGGACGTGTCACCGAGCGACAAGAAGCCAAACAGGTAGTCGAGGGGCAAGCAGTACGTGGCGCTGAGCGCCAGTCAGGAAGCGACCCTGAGCGACCTACTTCTTCACATGTTACTGGAGATTTAGAAGTGAGTCTGGATTATGATGACGAGTCCTACGCTCTTCAGGATGACACTGATTTTAACAGAGATCATATTCAGGAACACATTAGTTTCATTCGCGTTGTCGCGAGCGTTTGGATGAGTGTCAAGCGACAGGTCCACTTGGCGACAGACATGATGATCCAGTTTCTATTGCTGTTGAAAGTCAGGATCTTCACGGGAAGGACACGGTTCTCAATGCTGTTGCTCCCGTTGGAGCTTTGCCAGAGAAAGACGTTGAGGGTCAGCTTTCTCCTGTTGAGTTTGAGGAGGTTTCAGATGAAGACTCTTAACTCATTTCGTCCTTCAGTAGATCTGAAAAAACTTATGAAAGTTTTCACTCAGGAATTCTCAGTTTTTTGTACCCGTTGCTCCACGTTCTCCACCTTCTGAATTTACTCTTGGGAAGGCTTCAAAGAAGTCTCGGTTTACCAAGATGGTCTTGTCAAGATCTTCTAAGAGGGCTCTAAGATTGATGGGTAACTGGATGCAGTCCAAGAAAGACCTAGGGAAAGCGGCTTTTGCATTTCATCCAGCTAGACTAGCATCTAGGTCTAGTATCTGGTACGAGACAGGAGAAGTTCTTGGCTTGGAGATACCTGCCTCTGCCCAGGGAGATTTCTCGAGTCTTGTAGACGCTCCTCGTCGGTCGGCCATGAGGAAGACCAAGATTTTCTGGTCTACATCGGAGCTGGATCATCTTAAGGGTGTATTTAGAGCCTTCAAAGTTTTTAACTTCCTGGACTGGACGTTAGGAACCTTGGGTAAAAAAGTTGCTGCTTTTAAAGAAGGTGATACCTCTAACTTAGTCCACTTAATGTCCTGTATGGATAAGGCATTGCGGGTCGGGTCCAATGAGTTGGCAGCACTTTTCTGCAGGGATTCTCAAGAAAAGGGCTCAGATGTGCTCATTTCTGTCACTGGGGGTTACTCCCTTCCAGAAATCTGAGTTATTATATGCTCCTCTTTCTCCCTTGCTGTTCCCTCAAGAGCTCATAAAGGAAATATCGTCTGCTTTAACACAAAAGGCCACTCAAGACCTGGTCTCTAAGACAGCCAGAAAGGTCCTCCCATCTTCTTTTTCCAGTCGCAAACCTAAGGAAGAAACAACTTTTCCTAAGTTCTCTCAGCCCTATCGAGGGAGGTCTTCCAGCAGGGGTAGCTCCAGACCCGATGCAAGAAGAAATAAGAGGAGAGGCTTCAGATCAGGGCGAAGCAGAGTCTGACTGCTTTCGCCTTCAGGCAGTAGGAGCCAGATTACTCAACTTGTGGCAAGCGTGGGAGAAGAGAGGAGCAGACCGTTGGTCAATACAGATTTTGAAGGAGGGTAACAAAATCCCCTTTATAGGGAATCCTCCTTTAGTCTTAGCTCCAGTGGATCTATCTCCCAGATACAGAGAGGAGGCAAAGAGACAAGCGTTATTTATTCAGGTGTCTCTTACGTTGGAGAAGGAGGCCATAGAAAGAGTGCAGGACATACGTTCTCCAGGCTTTTACAACCGCCTGTTCCTGGTACCCAAGAACTCGGGGGATAGCGTCCAGTCCTGGACGTAAGTGCATTGAACAAGTTCGTCCAGAAGACGAAGTTCTCAATGGAGACTTTGAAATCAGTTCTTGCTGCAGTAAGGAAAGACGACTGGATGGTCTCATTAGACCTCCAGGATGCCTATTTTCACATCCCAATTCATCTGAGCTTCATGCATTATCTAAGATTCGTATTCAAGGGGGAAGTTTTTCAATTTCGAGCCCTATGTTTCGGCCTCAGCACAGCCCCGCAAATATTTACGAAACTCATGCTCAACGTAGCAAAGATCCTCCACTCAAGGGGCATCAGAGCCTCCCTGTATCTCGACGATTGGCTTCTCAGAGCTCACTCATACGATCACTGCCTGAAGGATCTCCAGATAACTTTGAGCCTTACGAAAGAACTGGGTCTTCTTGTCAACAAGGAAAAGTCTCTCTTGATTCCATTACAAGAGATTCTTTATTTGGGAATGACAATTCGGAGTCGGATTTTTCGGGCTTTTCCGTCTCCTTTAAGGATGGAGCAAGCCAGTTTGAAACTCCGATCTTTTCTAAGGAAGAGCATGTGTTCAGCGAGGAAGTGGATGAGTCTAGTAGGAATCCTCTCCTCCTTAGAACAATTTGTTCCCCTAGGAAGACTGAACTTTCGTCCTCTTCAATTCCACCTCAATCACCATTGGAACAAGAAGGTTCTAGAGACATTGAGCATTCCAATTATAGAATCCATCAAAACCTGCCTTCGGTGGTGGGACAAACCAGACAAGTTCCAAGAAGGTCTCGACTTAACTCAAAAGAACCCAGACCTTGTGTTATGTTCCGACGCCTCTGACTCGGGGTGGGTAGCAACTCTGGACAAGTTGGAAGCTTCGGGGCTGTGGTCAGAGACCCAGAAGAATTTCCATATCAATCAGAAAGAATTGTTAGCAGTCCTGTTAGCCCTCAAAAGTTTCGAAGGGTCAGTTCTAAACAAAGTGGTTCAAGTCAATGCCGACAACACGACGGCATTGGCTTACATTGCCAAACAACGGGGAACTCACTCGATATCTCTTTACGAAACTGCGAAGAATCTCCTTTTGTGGGCAAAGGAGAGGAATGTGGTCCTGATGACAAGGTTCATCCAAGGAGAGAAGAACGTAATGGCAAACAGCCTCAGCAGAAGAGGTCAGATCCTGTCCACAGAGTGGACGCACCATCAACAAGTATGCAAGAGTCTGTGGTGACTTTGGGGTCGACCATGCATAGACCTCTTCGCAACATCAAAAACAAAGAGGTTAGAGGCGTATTGCTCTCCAGTACCGGATCTAGAAGCAGTCCACATAGATGCTTTTCTGTTGGATTGGACCAATCTAGACACGTACGCTTTTCCACCATACAAGATCCTGTACAAAGTGGTACAAAAGTTTGTAGCAACCGAAGGGACCAGAAGGACCCTAGGGGCCCCCTTTTGGCCCTCAAGAGAATGGTTCACAGAGGTACTGGAATGGATGGTAGACACTCCAAGAAGCCTTCCATTAAGAGTAGATTTACTCAAACAACCCCACTTGGAAAGATTCCATCAAAATCTCCAAAGTCTTCAGCTGACTGCCTTCAGACTATCGAAAAACTCTCTAGAGCTAGAGGTTTTTCGAAGGAGGCAGCTCAAGCCATTGTAAGAGCAAGAAGAACATCAACTATAATGGTTTATCAATCCAAGCGGGAGGTTTTTAGAGAATGGTGTAGAGTCAACTCTCTTTCCTCATCCAGTACCTCTGTAGCTCAAATTAAGGACTTCCTGCTCCACCTTCGAAGGAAGCGCAACTTTTCTTCCTTGACTATTAAGGGATACAGGAGTATATTAGCGACTGTATTCATGCACAGAAACCTGGACCTTTCAAACAATAAGGATCTGCAATAACTTCTTAAATCCTTTGATACTACAAAGCAACGGCACCAAGATTCACTAGCTTGGAATCTGGATATTGTTTTAAAGTTTCTTATGAGCGACAGATTTGAGCCCTTAAATTCAGTTTCCTTGAAGGACCTTACTATGAAGACACTTGTTTTTGGTTAGTCTCGCAACAGCCATAAGAGTTAGCGAAATCCATGCGTTTAGCAAAAACGTTGGTTTTCGAGATGGTAAGGCTGTCTGTTCCTTACAGTTAGGCTTTCTCGCCAAAAATGAACGCCCTTCTCAACCTTGGCCCAAGGCTTTTGAAATTCCAAATCTTTCGGATTTAGTTGGCGAGGAGTTGGAAAGAGTCCTATGCCCAGTAAGAGCTCTGAGGTTCTACCTGGACAGAACAAAAGACTTACGAGGCAATTCGGAAGCTCTAGGGTGCTCAGTCAAAAAGCCCACGTTGCAGATGTCAAAAAATGCCTTGTCATTTTTTATCAGGCTCTTGATTAAAGAAGCTCATGCACATTGTAATGAATCAGACCTTGGGCTTCTAGAGGTTAAGACTCACGAAGTCAGAGCCGTAGCAACGTCGGCAGCATTCAGACAGAATAGATCGTTGCAAAGCATAATGGACACAACATTTTGGAGGAGCACATCTGTGTTCGCTTCACATTATCTGAAAAGTGTTCTCATTACGAGGACTGCTACACTCTGGGTCCATTCGTAGCAGCGAGTGCAGTAGTGGGTGAAGGATCCGCCACTACGTTCCCATAATCCCAATAACCTTTTCTTCTCTTGGAACTTTTATTTGTTTTTATGGTTGTTTGTGGAGATTGTGTCAGTCTTCCACAACCATTGATTTTAGTCAGGTGGTCAATTTTGTTCCTTGAAGAGCGCCCGGAACTGGTTATTGGAGGAGGTTCTGTCACAATGAGGTATATACACCGGTTTGACAGTCCCTAAGAGATCCTCAGCCTCCTGGGAGGATCGCTGGATCTCATAAGGCTAGCAGATATAATGAGGCAGAGGATCATTGAAGTCAGCTTCCTTATCAGGTACGAACCCTTGAGTTTGTTTTGATTAACTCTTAAGCAGAATTCCAACTATATTGGCTGTCTCTAACCCTCCACCAAAGGTGTTAATCAGCTTTATATATAACTACTGGGTAAGTCTTATGTTTAAAAATGGTATTTTCATTATAAAATAAATTTTTGGACATACTTACCCGGTAGTTATATGTAATCAAATCCCCACCCTCCTCCCCTCTAAGAGACTAGAGGCATGGAATATATGAGGGTTCCTGGAATGGTTCCTAGGTACCTCGCTAGGGCGCAGGGGTGGTACACCTGGCTATCCAATCGGCGATTGGCGCGAGTTTTGAATTTTCTGCCGTGACGTCAGGGACGTAAGCTATATATATAACTACCGGGTAAGTATGTTAAAAAATTTATTTTATAATGCAAATACCATTTTTATGCGGTTGTGTGTGTGATGGCTCAGTCTAGAGCAATTGAGATGGTATGCGGTTGTGTGAAGCTGCTAAGCCCAGAGTTAGGAGATTTTATGGGGTGGTTTGTCTGAAGGCTCAGTCCAGAGCTGTTGAGATTTTATTGGGTTGTGTAAGGCTGCTCAGCCCCGAGTTAGAGATTTTATGGGGCCATATATCTGATTGTTCAGTGCAGAGCTATTGAGGTTTTATGGGGTTGTGTGTGAGGCTTCTCAGTTCAGAGTTTTTGAGAATTTTTGGGTGTTGTGTGTTAGTCTGCTCAACCCAGTGTTATTGAGATTCTGTTGTGTTGTGTTAGACTGCTCATTCCAGAGTTATTGATATTTTTTTGTTGCTATGTGTTAGGCTGCTTATTTGAGGGTTATTGAGATTTTATTGTGTTGTGTGTTAAGCTGCCCAGTTCACAGTTATTAAGATTTTTTGGTTGTTGTATTTTAGGCTGCTGAGTCCAAGGTTATTGAGATTTTATTGTGTTGTGGGTATTTCTGTCGAGTCCAGTTATTGAGATTTTATGGGGTTGTGTGTGAGGCTGCTCAGTCTAGAGTTATTGAGATTTTATTTTGTTGTTTGTTAGGCTTTTCAGTTCAGAGTTAATGAAATTTTATCGGTTTGTGTGGGAGGCTTTTCAGTCCAGAGTTGTTGAGATTTTATGGTGTTGTGTGTTATGCTGCTCAGTCCAGAGTTGTTGAGATTTTATGGGGTTGTGTGTTATGCTGCTCAGTCCAGAGTTGTTGAGATTTTATGGGGTTACATGTTATGCTACTCATTCCATAATTATTGAAAAATTGAGAGGTTATGTGTTAGGCTGTTCTGTTCAACATTATTGAGATTTTATGAGGTTGTGTTAGGGTACTCATTCAAAAGTTGAGATGTTATGGGTTTGTTTGTTAGTCTTTTCAGTCCAGAGTTGTTGATATTTTATGGGGCTGTATGTTAGGCTCCTCATTCCAGCGTTGTTGAGATTTTATGGGGCTGTGTTAGGCTCCTCAGTCCAGAGTTGTTGAGATTTTATGGGGCTGTGTTAGGCTCCTCAGTCCAGAGTTGTTGAGATTTTATTAGGTTGTATGTTAGGCGGCTCATTCCAGAGTTGAGATATTATGGGGATGTTCTATGGTGTTCAGTCTAGAATTTTAAATATTTAACTTAGCCGGTGAATATATATAGCTGCAACTCTGTTGCTCGACAGACAAAAAACTGTAAAAAACTCGCCAGCGATCGCTATACAGGTTGCGGGTGTGCCCATCAGCGCCAACTGTCGGCCAGATACCATACTCAATGTAAACAAAGACTCAATTTCTTCTCTGTCGACGTGTCGACAAGACGTACTTTACTCGCTGTTGAAACCTGGAGTTTTTCCCATCATATTTGGTGAAGTACTTTATTTTGGTTTTGAGCTTTCGCTGTGCAGGGTTTTTCTTCAAATAAATCCTTGAACTCTTTTTTTGTATCGGATTCATTGTTGATGACTTAGATCGTTTTTTGGAATTTTCCCTTGACCAATTCAAATGGCTGACCTTTCACAAGTTCCCAAGTTTAGAAAATGCAATGCTAGGGACTGTTCTAGGCGTCTTCCAAAGGCTTCTCTCGACCCTCACACTGTTTGTTCCAATTGTCGGGGTAAAACCTGTCAATTGGAAGATCGGTGTGAGGAATGCGTGGGCCTTTCGGAATTCGATTTTATCGAATTTGAGAAGTACACATGCAGGCTAGAGAGAGATAGATTAAGGAGAAGTTCTTCTAGGTCGATAGATTTTTCCTCTCCTCATGCCCCTCAACCTATTCCTTCCCCTGTAGTGGTTGTTCCTAACCCCCCTCCTAGCACTCAGGAACCATTGATGGCTGACATGATGCGTGCTATCCATGCCTTGGGGGAGAGAGTTGAGTCCCTTGCAAGCCAAAGTGCCGCGGGAAGTGATAAAGTGCCTAGTGAAAGTGTTGTGAACAGTGTTGCGCTTGAGGGTTCGTCTGTTCGTGCCTGTCGTCCTCCTAGTCCGGGACCTCTTGCAAGCTCCCAAGCCCAGGGGAGAAGCAATGTCGTACGACGCATGGGTTCGAGAGGCCTTGATCAGCGAACAGACGTTCCCTCCAAGGTATCAGGCGTATCTCCCCAAGATCGCCCCTACCTACGTAAGACGAGAGAGCCCGTTTTTACCTCGTCGTCCGAAGGTGTTTCTCGTAAGAAACTTTGGACCAAGGTCTCACGACCTTTAAAACGTAAGTCGGTCCCTTCAGGACAAGTCCAACGTCCCGGTTGTAGCCACTGGGTCAGTTCGGACTCGTTGCCGTCATCTGATGACTGCTCACCGCCTAAGAGAGGCAAAGCGGTACCGCCTCAGTCGCTAACCCCGTCTGTTGCCGCACCTGCTCCCGTAGACCCTAAATGGGCTTTGCTGCAAGACATGCAGTCCAAGCTTGCGTCCTTGATGGAGGACTTTAATGCGGAGAAGGTTGCTGCTGAACCTTCTGGCCAACAACCTTCCAAGCGGTCTGTTGTGCGTCCTGTTGACGCTGAGGTTACCTTCTCGCGTCTACCAGTTGAGGTGGTTCCTCCTCCGATGCGACCCAGTGTGGGTTGCCAGCCGCATGTTGACGTTAGGCGACGCACGGAGGTGGTTGTTGACGTTCAGGACGTTCAGCAACCATCAGAGGTGACTTGTTTTGACGCGGTGCGTCAACCTCCGCAACCCGGTATGGTGTTGACTGCACAACCCAGACGGTCTAGACAGTCTCGGGTGGACGCTGTGCGTCCTCGCGCACCCATGGTTGTTGACAGTTCACAGACTGTGCAGCAGTTCCATGACGTTGCGTCCGGCTCCGTCACGCATGCACCAGTGCGACCGGACTCAGCGAGCCAGACGTTGCCCACTCCGTTGCCGTTTCCTCATCAGTTTTCGGATGAGGAACTATCAGATGAGGACGTTGCTGAACCACAAGACGATCAACCTTCAGAACTGGACGAGCCTAAGGCAACTCAACCATCATTGGACTTTAGAAAAGTCATGGCTGTATTCAAGGAGTTGTTTCCGGACCACTTTGTTTCTGTGGCTCCTCGTTCTCCTCCGTCAGAGTTTGTATTAGGAGTGCCTGCTACCGCACCTGCCTTTACGAAACTCGTTCTCTCACGCTCATCCAAGAGAGCTTTGCGGCTATTAGGAGACTGGTTAGAGTCTAAGAAGAGTTTAGGGAAGACAGCATTTGCCTTTCCCCCATCTAAACTCTCTTCTAGATCGAGCGTCTGGTATGCCACGGGAGAAGTTCTCGGCTTGGGAGTTCCTGCCTCTGCCCAGGGCGACTTCTCAAGTCTTGTAGACTCTCCCCGCCGCCTTGCCATGAGACGCTCGAAGGTTTGTTGGTCACCATCGGACCTGGACCACCTTCTTAAAGGGATATTTAGGGCTTTCGAAGTCTTTAACTTTTTAGACTGGTGCTTAGGAGCCCTGAGCAGGAAAATCTCTTCGGCAGATAAGGATATTTCCTTGCTCATTATGTCCTGCATGGACAAGGCCGTCCGTGACGGGTCCAATGAGCTAGCTGCCTCATTCACGTCCGGAGTCCTGAAGAAGCGAGAGTCTCTCTGTTCTTTCCTGTCTGCTGGAGTTACGCCATGCCAGAGATCTGAACTTCTCTTTGCTCCCCTTTCCAAGTGCCTGTTTCCTGAAGTCTTGGTAAAGGAAATTGCCGCATCGTTAGTTCAGAAGGACACCCATGATCTAGTTGCGTCCTCGGCTCGCAAAGCTCCCCCTTTGCCTACATTGTCTGCTAGACCGAGGATAGACACTCCAGCGTCTCGCTTTATTCCGCCCTTTCGTGGCAGAGCCTCCAGCAGAGGAGGTGCTCGTGCCGAAGGGAAACGAGGGAAGAGGAAAGGACCCAAGTCCTCCAAGGGCAGAGTCTGACTGCCCGCAACTTCAGACAGCAGTGGGAGCCAGAATCAAGAACTTCTGGCAAGCCTGGGAGAAGAGAGGCGCAGATCAACAATCTGTGAAGTTACTCAGAGAGGGGTACAAAATCCCTTTTGTACGCAAACCCCCTCTAGCGACGTCCCCCATCGATCTCTCTCCCAGGTACAGAGAGGAAGAAAAGAGACAAGCCCTGAAACTGGAAGTGTCTCTTTTGCTAGAGAAGGGAGCGGTGGTCAAAGTCTCGGACCTTCGATCACCGGGATTTTACAACCGTCTCTTCCTAGTTTCAAAGAAGACAGGAGGTTGGAGACCGGTGCTAGACGTCAGTGCTCTGAATGTCTTTGTCACAAAGACGAAGTTCTCCATGGAGACCACAAAGTCAGTCTTAGCAGCGGTCAGAAAGGAAGACTGGATGGTCTCGCTAGACCTAAGGGACGCCTACTTCCATATCCCCATTCACTCAGACTCCCAACCTTTTCTGAGATTCGTCTTCGAAGATGTGGTTTACCAGTTTCGGGCCCTGTGCTTTGGCCTAAGCACAGCTCCTCTCGTGTTTACGAGGCTGATGAGGAATGTAGCCAAATTCCTCCACTTATCGGACATCCGAGCCTCCCTTTATTTGGACGACTGGCTTCTCAGAGCCTCTTCCAGTCGTCGCTGTCTGAAGGATCTAAAGTGGACTCTAGATCTGACCAAGGAATTGGGACTCCTAGTCAATTTGGAAAAGTCGCAGCTGGTCCCATCCCAAACTATTCTGTATTTAGGGATGGAGATTCACAGTCTAGCTTTTCGGGCTTTTCCGTCGGCCCCCAGAATAGATCAAGCCCTGCTATCCATCCAGAAGATGCTGAAGAAGGAACGCTGCTCAGTCAGGCTGTGGATGAGTCTGGTAGGGACGCTGTCATCCTTGGAACAATTTGTATCACTAGGAAGACTACACCTCCGTCCTCTTCAATTCCATCTGGCTTTTCACTGGAAAAAGGACAAGACGCTAGAGGCGGTCTCGATCCCGATTTCCGGAAAGATAAAGTCTTGTCTGACTTGGTGGAAGGACAATATCAACCTAAGAGAGGGTCTTCCCCTGGCTGTTCAGACTCCCAACCACGTTCTCTTCTCGGACGCATCGGACTTGGGCTGGGGCGCGACACTGGACGGTCGGGAATGCTCAGGTCTGTGGAACTCGAGTCAGAGGAGCATGCATATCAACTGCAAGGAGCTGTTGGCAGTTCATCTGGCCTTGAAAAGCTTCGAGTATCTCCTTCGAGGCAAAGTGGTGGAAGTAAACTCGGACAACACCACGGCCTTGGCGTACATCTCCAAACAAGGAGGTACCCACTCACTGACGTTGTACGAGATCGCAAGGGACCTGCTCATCTGGTCAAAAGGTCAAGACATCTCCCTAGTAACGAGGTTCATCCAAGGCGACTTGAACGTCATAGCAGATTGTCTCAGTCGGAAAGGGCAAGTAATTCCAACCGAATGGACCCTCCACAAGGATGTGTGCAAGAGACTTTGGGCCACTTGGGGTCAACCAACCATAGATCTCTTTGCAACCTCGCTGACCAAGAGGCTTCCAATCTATTGCTCCCCAGTCCTGGACCCAGCAGCAATACATATAGATGCCTTCCTCCTAGATTGGTCACATCTGGATCTCTACGCATTCCCACCGTTCAAGATTGTCAACAAGGTACTGCAGAAGTTCGCCTCTCACGAAGGGACAAGGTTGACGTTAGTTGCTCCCCTCTGGCCCGCGAGAGAATGGTTCACCGAGGTACTTCGATGGTTAGTAGACGTTCCCAGAAGTCTTCCTCTAAGAGTAGACCTTCTACGTCAGCCACACGTAAAGAAGGTACACCAAAGCCTCCACGCTCTTCGTCTGACTGCCTTCAGACTATCGAAAGACTCTCGAGAGCTAGAGGCTTTTCGAAGGAGGCAGCCAGTGCGATTGCTAGAGCAAGGAGAGCGTCTACCATTAGAGTCTACCAATGGAAGTGGGAAGTCTTCCGAGACTGGTGCAAGTCAGTTTCTGTATCCTCGACCAGTACCTCTGTAGCTCAAATAGCTGATTTTCTCTTATACCTGAGAAAAGGACGTTCCCTTTCAGCTCCCACTATCAAGGGCTACAGAAGCATGTTGGCATCGGTCTTCCGGCATAGAGGCTTAGATCTTTCCAACAATAAAGATCTGCAAGACCTCCTTAAGTCTTTTGAGACCACCAAAGAGCGTCGTTTGGCTACCCCTGGATGGAATTTAGACGTGGTACTAAGATTCCTCATGTCAGACAGGTTTGAGCCGTTACAATCTGCCTCCCTGAAAGATCTCACTCTTAAGACTCTTTTCCTGGTATGCTTAGCCTCGGCTAAAAGAGTCAGTGAGATTCATGCCTTCAGCAAGAACATCGGATTTTCGTCGGAAAAAGCTACTTGTTCGCTGCAACTTGGTTTTCTAGCCAAAAATGAGCTGCCTTCTCGGCCTTGGCCTAAATCTTAAGATATTCCCAGCTTATCGGAGATCGTAGGCAATGAACTAGAAAGAGTCTTATGCCCTGTTAGAGCACTTAAGTTCTATTTAAAGCATACTAAACCTTTACGAGGCCAATCTGAAGCTTTATGGTGTTCAGTTAAGAAACCATCCTTGCCTATGTCAAAGAATGCTTTGTCATACTTTATCAGATTGTTAATACGAGAAGCTCATTCACATCTGAGTGAGGAAGACCGAGCTTTGCTTAAGGTGAAGACGCACGAAGTTAGAGCTGTAGCAACTTCCGTGGCCTTTAAGCAAAATAGATCTCTGCAAAGTATAATGGACGCAACCTATTGGAGAAGCAAGTCAGTGTTCGCGTCATTTTACTTGAAAGATGTCCAGTCTCTTTACGAGAACTGCTACACACTGGGACCATTCGTAGCAGCGAGTGCAGTAGTGGGTGAGGGCTCAACCACTACAATTCCCTAATTCCATATCCTTTTAATCTGTCTCTTGAAATGTTTTTAATGTTGTTTTTATGGGTTGTCCGGAAGGCTAAGAAGCCTTTCGCATCCTGGTTGATTTGGCGGGTGGTCAAAGTCATTTCTTGAGAGCGCCCAGATTAGGGGTTTGATGAGGTCCTGTTGTATGGGTTGCAGCCCTTGATACTTCAGCTCCTAGGGGTCTGTCAGCATCCTAAGAGGATCGCGAGGCTCCGTAAGGAAGACGTACTTATAAGGCAGAGTAATCGTCTAAGTCGACTTCCTTACCAGGTACCTATTTATTTTGTTTTTGTTATATTGATAACTTCTAAAATGAAATAAAAACTCTTAGCTCATAAGATGTAAACATATTTAACTGGTCTCTACCCACCACCCTGGGTGTGAATCAGCTATATATATTCACCGGCTAAGTTAAATATTTAAAAATGATATTTTAATTATAAAATAAATTTTTTAATATACTTACCCGGTGAATATATAAATTAAACGAACCTCCCTTCCTCCCCAATAGAGACGCAGTGGGATGAGAAGAAATTGAGTCTTTGTTTACATTGAGTATGGTATCTGGCCGACAGTTGGCGCTGATGGGCACACCCGCAACCTGTATAGCGATCGCTGGCGAGTTTTTTACAGTTTTTTGTCTGTCGAGCAACAGAGTTGCAGCTATATATATTCACCGGGTAAGTATATTCAAAAATTTATTTTATAATTAAAATATCATTTTTATGGGGTTGTGTGTTATGCTGGTCAGTTCATTTGCATCCAACAGTTTTATTAGTTATTCACACACTGAACAAAAGGAATAACTTGTAAACTTAAAGTAAATACATAATGTTAATTATTGCGGCAGATATATCACCAGTGCATTTTATTTTACAATACATCATTTATTTTTGAAGCCATGAATCATCAAAGCTATTTATATTCACCCTAGTAGCAAGTGATTCATTAGCAGTTACTCTACAAAATCAGAGCATATAATGCTAACTTTAATTAAGTATTTCATTAAAAATAACACTTGAAGCAATTCTTTTCTTGTAAACTCTTCTCATATGTAATATTTAACTTGATTATCATATGTCCAGACATTCATTAGAGTTTTTTTATTATTAAAATTCAAATTAATAATTCTGTTTAGTTGCCTGAAAACTAGTTGGTGAATTTAAATGCTAAATGATGAAGAATTCCAATGACTTTTTTCAAAATACTGAGTCAGGATTATAGATCTTAATTGGACTACTTTTAAATGCATTACTGTATATCGTTTAGACACAAGGAGATTGAACATTAACAGCAAAATAAGACTTGAAATACAGAGGAGGAAGGAAGTCTATCAAGCTTAATTTCTTTTATCATTTAGTTGTCAAGTTAAATGTCAATCTCTTTGGACTTCTTATAATATACTTCTTGATAGTATTTTCTAGAAAAATTAAAGTACTGTAAACAAGTTCTCTGTATGACTGTAGGGAAATTAAAATTTTTAGACATTCAAATTCATTCTACATTCTGTATATTTAACTTACCTGTGAATATGACCTGATGCTAATTTTCATAACTATGTATGCCATTTCATCTTTGTTTCTTGCAACTGCCATCTACTTATTAGCATGTTTTTTTTTTCTTTTTTTAGTTTACAAACCTCGTTAAATCTAAGACACAGGGTCCATATAAGGAATAAGCAGATTTGTTTAAAAAGATAGTAATTATTCAGGCTCTCCAACTATACATGTCTTTGGTTTGGGATACTGTGAACCATAATCAAATACTCTTTCTACTTATGTTCTATTTATTAAACTATCTGTACACTTACATACAATATATATATATATATATATATATATATATATATATATATATATATATATATATATATATATTCATCATCATTATCATCTCCTACGCCTATCGACACAAAATGCCTCGGTTAGATTTCGCCAGTCGTCTCTATCTTGAGCTTTTAATTGAATACTTTGCCATTTATCATAATCTACTTCGCACTTCATAATCCTCAGCCATGTAGGCCTGAGTCTTCCAACTCTTCTAGTGCCTTGTGGAGCCCTGCTGAACATTTGGTGAAATAATTTCTCTTGGAGAGTGCAAAGAACATGCTGAGACATAGGTTTTTGTGGAATACTCATGAATATTGAGTTCATTTACCTTGACGTATAACACACATGTATATACATGAATTGGAACATATATATATATATATATATATATATATATATATATATATATATATATATATAAAATAGAATAGCGCCAACGTTATCCCTGCGTGTTGTAAGAGGCGACTAAAAGGGACGGGACGAGGGGGCTGGGAACCCCCTCTCCTGTATCTACATCCTGTGAGACAGCAATAAAGAGATGGAGCTGAGGGGAGAGTGACTGCTCCCCGCACTCTAGTTTTGGGGTGTTTGAATGTGCGTGGATGTAGTACGATAGAGAGTAAAAGATGTGAAATTGGAAGTATGTTTAGGAATAGAAGGATGGATGTATTGGCCTTGTGTGAGACGAAGATAAAGGGAAAGGGTGAAGTGATGTTTGGTGAAATGTCTGGTAGAGTGTCTGGGATTGAAAGGGGAAGAGCGAGAGAGGGTGTGGCTTTATTGCTGAGTGAATGGATGACAGGTAAAGTAGTGGAATGGAAGGAGATATCATCTAGGTTAATGTGGGTAAGGGTTAGGTTGGGTAGGGAATGTTGGGCGTTTGTCAGTGCGTATGGGCCAGGTAGTGAGAAAAGTGAAGAAGAGTGGAATGAGTTCTGGAATGAATTAACTAGGTGTGTAGAAGGACTGGGTAGAAGGAATTATGTAGTTGTCATGGGTGATTTAAATGCTAGAGTGGGCGCTGGAGAGGTAGAAGGTGTTATTGGGAAGTATGGCGTACCAGGTGAAAATGAGAGTAGTGAGAGCCTGGTGGATATGTTTGTTGAGCAAGAGATGGTGATAAGTAATAGCTTTTTCAAAAAGAAAGATAAAAATAAGTATACATGGGTAAGAGTGGCAAATGGAAGAGTAGTAGAAAGGGCATTAATGGATTATGTGTTGATAACTAAAAGAATGTTTGGAAGATTGAAAGACGTGCACCTGTTTAGGGGTATGGCTAACGGTATGTCTGATCATTTTTTGGTGGAAGGAAAATTAGTTGTAGCAAAAGAGTGTGGGAATAGAGTAGGTGAATGTAAAAGGGAGCTAGTGAGGGTTGAAGAGCTAATAAAACCGGGGGTAAAAAGTAAATATCAGGAAAGGTTGAAAATGACATATGACGAAGTGAAAGTAAGAGAAACTGGCAATTTAGAGGAGGAGTGGAAGTTAGTAAGAGAAAATTTTGTTGGGACTGCAAGTGATGTGTGTGGCAAGAAGGTTGTTGGAGGCAGCATGAGGAAGGGCAGTGAATGGTGGAATGAAGGAGTGAAGGTAAAAGTGGAAGAGAAAAAGAGGGCTTTTGAAGAATGGCTGCACAGTAATAGTGTAGAGAAGTGTGAAAAATATAAAGAGAAAAATGTGGAAGTAAAGCGCAAGGTATGTGAGGCAAAGAGGGCAGCTGACCTGAGGTGGGGTCAGGGATTGGGTCATTCGTATGAAGAGAATAAGAAGTTTTGGAAAGAAGTGAAGAGAGTAAGGAAGGCTGGCTCAAGAATTGAAGAGACAGTGAAAGATGGAAATGGGAGGTTGTTAAAAGGAGAGGAGGCAAGGAAAAGATGGGCGGAATATTTTGAAAGTTTACTGAATGTTGAGGATAATAGGGAGGCAGATATAATTGCTGTTGCAGGTGTTGAGGTGCCAGTGATGGGAGATGAGAATGAGAGAGAGATTACAATAGATGAAGTGAGGAGAGCACTAGATGAAACGAGAGTAGGAAAAGCGTCTGGTATGGATGGTGTGAGAGCTGAGATGTTGAAGGAAGGGGGCGTGACTGTACTTGAATGGTTGGTGAGATTGTTTAATATGTGTTTGTTCCGTAACCGAAATACAAACCACGCTATTTACAGAGGGTTTACCTTTTAGCGCAGCTGAAATGGCGAGCCATTAGAATTTAACGAGGGTGTATTACCCCCCCCCGCTAGTTAGCGGGGGGGTAGGGGAGTGGTAGCTAGCTACCCCTCCCCCCCCCTCACACACAGATGAATGCTCACTTTCACTTTTGGCTCGGACTGTGGCAGACGTCTCTGTCTCGGTCCTCTCATGGCAGCCATTGTTTGTTTTGTCTTTACTTAATCGCTTACTTTTCATTTACTCTATATGTATGTAAACATGTTTTCATGTTTGTATATATATTTGAGTATAGAAATCAGTAAGTTTCCTTTTCAGAGTTGTGTGTGTAGTGTACGATATCTACGTGGAGTCCTCGGCAGTTAGGCTACCACGGCGTAATTTTATGGGTGGCGATCGAGTTTGACTTATGTCTTTCTCTCTCTCTCTCTCTCTTGAGGTCGTTCACCCTTTTACTACGTGTTACTACGCCCTTGTAGCTTCCTTTCCGTGTGGGGGGGTTGCTACGCCGTTGTTATGTATTATTGTAACAATGTACTATGTTATTTCAAGTGTTTCAGGTATTGCGCAACATTGCATCATATTGCATGAATAAGACATGTTATGCTTTGATCATAAGAGTAATGATTTGTTTTGGTATTAGGATTCGAACATTTGTTGATTACCTCAGATAAGATAGGATTCTTTATGATTTATGCTGGAGTAGGATTTAAGTCTTTTCAGAGCGATGCTCTTTTGTTTAGCAATGTTTTGGTTTGTGAGATTTGTGTAAGACGCTCCATATACACTTGCGAGTCAGCTGTCACAAAGTGAAGTTCATAATGTAGTCTTTTATACATTAAAGATGTATTTTATAATACCAACGTATTATTATCCATCAAGCATACATCAACGAAGATGGGATCAGCTGAGAAATAATTACTAACGATTATTCATCTCTGTTCCAGGTAATTATTATGGTTAATAGAACTTCCTACCTAAACATCCATACATCATATTTTGGCGACGAGGATGGGATCAGCTGAGAAATAATTACTAACGATTATTCATCTGTTTTCCAGGTAATTATTATGGTTAATAGAACTTCCTACCTAAACATCCATACATCATATTTTGGCGACGACGTGTGAGGTCGACGGACAAGCAGGGAGAAGCAAGCAGGGAGAAGCATTGGAGCCTATGTACAAAGACGGCCAGCACGAGAAGTTCCGTTTTTACAGTAGGAAATCAAGAGTAAAATCGCCCAATGAAGATTTTACCAGCAGCAGAATAGGAATTTCATCAAATACACAAAAAAGGGTGAAATTTAAATTGGGTAGGTAGGAAGTATACTTGTGACTGCAACTTAACCTACCACAAGGTAAGCAAACAAAATGCCTTTTAATATCGAACCGCCACCAGGTTTCAGCGTCACTGCTGAGCCTAATTCTGTTGCAACACGATGGCAACAGTGGTGTGAGGAATTTAAGATTTATTTAGAAGCATTAGGGAACATGAAGGATGCACAAAAGAAGGCATTATTACTTCATACAGCAGGTAGGGAAGTTCGGGAAGTGTTTAAGACTTTGCAGCCTACAGATGACACAAGTGAAGCTGCAATTAAGGCTCTTACCACATATTTTGCTCCTCAAGTCAATAAATTTTTTGAAAGATACCAGTTTTCAGCGCAAGCTTATCAGAAAGAAAATGAAAGTTTAGATGCATTTGTGACTAGACTAAAGAATTTAGCCGTTTCATGTGAATTTCTAGAGTTAGAGAATGTTATCATAGATCAAGTAATTGCACATTGCACATCAGAAGAGCTAAGAAAGAAATTATTGCAAGATAAAGATTTAACATTAGAAAAGGTATTGATAACAGGCAGAGCTTTAGAAACTTCAAATAGGCAAAGTCACATAATAGGTAGTTCTACAAGCAATAGAATGGAAAATTCTAAAATTAATACAGTAGGTTCTAAGTGGAAAACCAATGAGAATCAGAGAAGGAATATGACAAAGCCTAGTCATAGAAAAGTGCCTAACACTAATGTTCATAAATATCAGAATCAGGGTTATTCACAGAAACAACAGGAAAAACCCAAGTGTTTTAGGTGTGGTAAAACTGATCATCTTGCATACGAAGCAAAGAAATGCCCTGCTACTGGACAGACATGCCAGAATTGCAGAAAGCTAGGTCATTTTGCAACTGCTTGTAGATTTCCTAAACAGTACGCAACGAAAATAAATGCTACAGTTGATACTATGGGTCAAGAGAATAATGAGGAAAATGTTCATGATAATCAGGTTAGTTCAGAAACTGATTTTGCGTTTCACATAAATTCAGTCAATAAAGGTGCAAAGAAACATATCATGGTAGAAGTAATCATAAATGGTAAACCAATTTTGATGCAAGTTGACACAGCAGCCGATGTATCAATTATGTCTGAGAAAATGGCTAAAAGCATTCCTAATTTGTTATTAGAAGGTACAAATAGAGTTTTGAAAGGTTATAATGGTTTTGATATTCAGGTAATAGGTGCTTCGAACGTAGAAGTACAGTACAAAGAACAAAAATTAGAGAGAATGCCATTAACAGTAGTAAAAGGTAATGGACAAACTTTGCTAGGTTTAGATTGGCTACAGTATTTGAAGTTAGATTGGCCTAGTATTTTGAAGGTTGCAGGTAGACAAGATGAAAACAAAAATGAAATGTCTATGAATGATATCATATCAGAGTTTCAAGACGTATTTGAAGATAAAATAGGTACAGTAAAGAACGCAAAGGCAATTTTAGTTTTGAAACCTGACAGTTCTCCTAGATTTTTTGCTCCGAGACCAGTACCGTATGCATTGAAAAGTGCAGTTGAAACAGAAATCAAGAGATTAGAAAGTGAAGGTTCTTGGGAAAAGGTCACATATTCAGATTGGGCTACACCATTAGTTCCTATTGTGAAGGAAAGTGGACAGGTTAGGTTGTGTGGAGATTACAAAGTAACGTTAAATCCACAACTGCAAGTAGCTCAACATCCCTTACCAAATCCTAAAGACATGTTTGCAACTATGTCAGGATGCAGTGTTTTTTCTAAATTAGATTTAAGACAAGCATTTCAACAGCTTCCCATGGATGAAACTTCACAAGAATTATGTACAGTAAATACATCCTTAGGTTTGTTTAGGCCAAAGAGATTACCTTATGGAGTTGCAAGTAGTCCAGCTATATGGCAACAAACTATGGATAAGATTTTTTCAGGAATGCAAGGAGTATTCATTTTTATAGATGATATTTTAATTGCGGGTAAAGACACAAGAGAACATAGAGAAAGATTGCGAACAGTTCTGAAGAAGTTGAAGGAACATAATATTAGAGTAAATAAGAACAAATGTATTTTAGAAGTTGATTCAGTGGAATACTTAGGTTTTGTAATAAATGCCAAGGGTATTCACAAAACTAAAGAGAAGATTAAAGCTGTACAATCAACAAAAGTGCCAGAAAATGTTAAGGAATTACAATCATTTCTAGGTTTAGTAACATTTTATGGGAATTTCATTCAGAATTTGTCTACAATTGCACATCCATTGTATAATCTGTTGAATAAGGGTGTAGAATGGAAGTGGACAAAAGAGTGTCAGGAATCTTTTGAAAGAATCAAGCAGGAAATAACATCACCTACATTCTTAGTACATTATCGAATGGATTTACCAGTTAAATTAGTATGTGATGCATCAAACATAGGTCTAGGTGCAGTATTATCTCATGTAATGCCAGATGGAACAGAAAAACCAATTGCATTCACTTCTAGAGTATTGAACAAGGCAGAAAGGAATTACTCTCAAATAGAAAAGGAAGGTTTAGCATTAGTTTATGGAGTTAAAAAATTCCATATGTATCTTTATGGTAGGAAAAAGTTCACACTTGTTACAGATCATAAACCTTTATTAGCAATATTGGGTCCAAAAGCAAGTTTACCTACGTTGGTAGCTGCAAGACTACAACGTTGGGCAGTTACGTTAGCAGCGTACCACTATGATATAGAATACCGTCCAACGTCAAATATGGGTAATGCAGATGCTTTATCCAGATTACCCGTAGACAAAGCTCCAGAAGAGTATGATGACAGTGTTTTATTAATTTCAGTATATAATGTACCAATAACTGCAAAAGATGTAGCACACAGTACCAAGCAAGACCCAGTACTTAGTAAGGTTTTGGAGAGTTTAATGACAGGTAGGGACTTGTGTGGAAAGGAGGAAAATTGTAAACCGTATAAGGATATATGGTATGAACTGAGTGTGACACAAGGAATAGTGATGAGAGGTTCCAGGGTAGTTATTCCTAATTCACTGAGAAATAAGGTTTTGTCTGAAATACATGCTGATCACCAAGGTATTGTAAGATCAAAGTCAATTGCGAGAACTTTTGTATGGTGGCCAGGTGTAGATAAAGATGTGGAATGTTATATAAAGAATTGTATGAATTGTGTTATGCAACAAAACAATCCTCAATTTGCTAGAATGCACCCGTGGGAGTTACCCAGGTATCCATGGCAAAGAGTGCATATAGATTTTGCAGGTCCTTTTTTGAATTATATGTTTTTGATAGTAGTAGATGCTTACAGTAAGTGGCCAGAAATTATCCCAATGAAGACGACAACGTCTTACGCCACAATAAAAGAGTTAATGCAAATTTTTTCAACGCATGGTATTCCAGAAAGAATTGTTACAGATAATGGTCCACAATTTACTTCACAAGAGTTTAAAGAATTTTGTAATGTCAATGGTATTAAGCATACATTTTCAGCTACGTATCATCCATCTACTAATGGAGAGGCTGAAAGATTTGTTCAAACATTTAAGCACAATATGAAGTGTAGAAGAGCGAATTCAAGTAGTGTGTTTTTGCATGTGTCAAAATTTTTATTGTCTTATAGAACAACGCCGCACAGCACAACAGGCGTGGCACCCTCAAATTTGTTAATGGGAAGGAGGATAAGGTGTAAGTTAGATTTGTTGTATCCAAGTTTGCAAAGTGATTTAGAAGATAAAGGGTATAAACAAGTAGCAAAACTTCCTAATGTAAGACATTTTTTACCTTTGTCTGATGTCATGGTAAGATCGTACAACACTCCAGAGAAGTGGGTACCAGGAGAGATGGTAAGAGAGATAGGAAATTTACATTATGATGTTCGTGTTGGTGATAATGTTGTAAAACGTCATGTTGATCAATTACAGCCGTTAAACAGAAAGACAGTAGAGCATGTGAATGTTAGAGATGAGAAACTTAAAGAAGTAGTTAGATCAAATGAGTCAAGTATTAACCAAGATGGTCCAACATCCAATGTAGATTCAGAACCAATTCATGTACCAGTACAAGATGAGGTTAAAGTGCTTCCTAATAGGATTAACAGAGGAAAGCCCCCTGAGAGATTAGATTTATGAATGTTTTTACAATGTCAAGTTAAGGGGGAGGAGACTGTTATGTATTATTGTAACAATGTACTATGTTATTTCAAGTGTTTCAGGTATTGCGCAACATTGCATCATATTGCATGAATAAGACATGTTATGCTTTGATCATAAGAGTAATGATTTGTTTTGGTATTAGGATTCGAACATTTGTTGATTACCTCAGATAAGATAGGATTCTTTATGATTTATGCTGGAGTAGGATTTAAGTCTTTTCAGAGCGATGCTCTTTTGTTTAGCAATGTTTTGGTTTGTGAGATTTGTGTAAGACGCTCCATATACACTTGCGAGTCAGCTGTCACAAAGTGAAGTTCATAATGTAGTCTTTTATACATTAAAGACGTATTTTATAATACCAACGTATTATTATCCATCAAGCATACATCAACGAAGATGGGATCAGCTGAGAAATAATTACTAACGATTATTCATCTCTGTTCCAGGTAATTATTATGGTTAATAGAACTTCCTACCTAAACATCCATACATCATAGCCGTACGTCTGTCTCAATTAGTTTATGAATCTAATTGTAGTTGTTTTTTTTTTCAGCTTGTAGAACGATTCCTTTCGGGGTTTTCGTTCTTTCTTTAGTGTTCATTCATTTTTAAATTACATAATTACATAGTTACATAATTATAATTGTTATAATTCTGTTTTGGTTACAGCTCTCCTTCCGTGAGTGTAAGTGGTTGTGAGGGCACGTGCCTGTTGTGTAATTCTTGTTTCCTTTCCCTCGGGATTCCTCTTCGGAGCCTTCCTGGGGGAATGAATGTGTACTAATGTTTTTTTGTTTTATTTTTCTACAGTTACCGATCTAGTTCGTTTCTGTAATATGGCAACGGTGTGAGCTGTCTTGTTGAGGCCTGGGGATTCGGCTGTTGCTGCCTCCCCCCTTGTATTTTCGTCAGGGGCGTGTCTCCTTCTACTGGAAGTACTCCCGTGACGACGGACAGCTCTCCAGTTCATTTTAGAACTCTCAGGAGGCTTGCCTCCTTGGGCGGGTAACTTTCCTTCCGAGGGAAGTTTTTCCTGTCCAGGCTTGAGTTTTTCCCCTTTTGGGGGGTTCTTCTCTTGCCTTTTTTTCGTGCGACTATGTTCTTGGTGCTGAGCGATCACACCTGCAGTTTCGCTCAAGGGGCTGGGCAACTGCAGGAGCTCCTCTTCGGAGGATTGCTCCTTTTAGGTCACTGGCTGACCAGTCTCTTCTACGAAGTGTTTCTCTTTCGTTCGCGAGAGAGTACACTCATAGAGACTCCTCTTCGGAGGATTCTTCTGTTGCTGTTGCTGTTGGCCTCCCTCGCCGTAGGCCCACCGTCCGCCTAGTCGTAAGGGCCTCTCATCTCCCTATAAGGGTGCTAAGAGGCGCCTTTTTGAATCTCCGTTTGCAGCCTACAACTCCTTTTTCTTGATCTTCCGCCTTGGTGCAGATGGACAGCAGTACGATCTCGTCTTCCGACGGGCAACGGTCTTCCCGACGGACAACGGTCTTCCGACGGACATCAGTCTCCCGGCGGACAGACAACGGTCTTCCGACGGTCATCAGTCTCCCGACGGACAACGATCCCTTCGGGGCAAAGGGTTGCCTCCCACGGGGGTTCTTCCCTTGCGTGTCAGGGTTCCCCTGCGCGCCCTTCTGCTGTGTTCTCTCCTGCTCCTGCTCAGTGTTAGCGCACAGGCGCTCTCCTGCTCATCAGCGCTCTCCTGTTCGTCAGCGCTCTCATGATGATCATCCCTGCTGTTACTGTTGGTTCCTGTTACGCGCCCTGTGCGCCCACGTTCGCCCTCGCGATCTAGAACTTCGGTTCAGGTCGGGGTCAAGGACTCTTCTTCTATGCGCAGGCTTCCACGCGTTGCCTTCTGCTCGTCAGCGATCATCAGCTCGCCAGCGATCACCTGTCTCTCGGCGATCTCCGGATCGCCCACGTGTGTTACAGCCGGCACGCCAACGTTCTCCAACACTTCTGAAGGAACATGGTTCGCCAGCTACTAGCTCACCTGCGCATGCTGCTCGCCATCGCGCGACCGCCCGCCATCGCGCGACCGCCCGCCATCGCGCGACCGCCCGCCAGCGCCCGCGACCGGCCGCCAGCGCCCGCGACCGGCCGCCAGCGCCCGCGACCGCCCGCCAGCGCCCGCGACCGCCCGCCAGCGCCCGCGACCGCCCGCCAGCGCCCGCGACCGCCCGCCAGCGCCCGCGACCGCCCGCCAGCGCCCGCGACCGCCCGCCAGCGCCCGCGACCGCCCGCCAGCGCCCGCGACCGCCCGCCAGCGCCCGCGACCGCCCGCCAGCGCCCGCGACCGCCCGCCAGCGCCCGCGACCGCCCGCCAGCGCCCGCGACCGCCCGCCAGCGCCCGCGACCGCCCGCCAGCGCCCGCGACCGCCCGCCAGCGCCCGCGACCGCCCGCCAGCGCCCGCGACCGCCCGCCAGCGCCCGCGACCGCCCGCCAGCGCCCGCGACCGCCCGCCAGCGCCCGCGACCGCCATCGCGTCGGCATGCCACAACGCGCCATCGCCAACCTGCGCGTTAGCGCTCACCAGCTCACCACCGATCGCCTGTTGATCCATATCGCCAGCGGTCTTCCTCGCCCACGCGGCAGCGCGTTTCCTCGCCCTCGCGACCGCTCGCCTGCCCGCCCTCGCGACCGCTCGCCCGCCCGCCCTCGCGACCGCTCGCCCGCCCGCCCGCCCTCGCGACCGCTCGCCCGCCCGCCCGCCCTCGCGACCGCTCGCCCGCCCGCCCTCCCTCGCGACCGCTCGCCCGCCCGCCCTCCCTCGCGACCGCTCGCCCGCCCGCCCGCCCGCGCCCGCCCGCCCGCCCGCCCGCCCGCGCGACCGCCCGCCCGCGCGACCGCCCGCCCGCGCGACCGCCCGCCCGCGCGACCGCCCGCCCGCGCGACCGCCCGCCCGCGCGACCGCCCGGCCGCGCGCCCGCGCGCCCATGCGACCGCTTGCCTGTGCGTCCGCGCGATCATTCTCCTGCGCGTCCACACGCCCACGTGCCTGCACGTCTACGCTCACGCGCGTCCGCGCCCATGCTCTCCAATGTTCGCCCGCGCGCGAACCGACGGTGTTCCGTCGCGAGGACCGACGGTGTTCCGTCGCACGAACCGACGGTGTTCCGTCGCACGAACCGACGGTGTTCCGTCGCGAGGACCGACGGTGTTCCGTCGCGCGAACCGACGGTGTTCCGTCGCGCGAACCGACGGTGTTCCGTCGCGCGAACCGACGGTGTTCCGTCGCGCGAACCGACGGTGTTCCGTCGCGCGAACCGACGGTGTTCCGTCGCGCGAACCGACGGTGTTCCGTCGCGCGAACCGACGGTGTTCCGTCGCGCGAACCGACGGTGTTCCGTCGCGCGAACCGACGGTGTTCCGTCGCGCGAACCGACGGTGTTCCGTCGCACGCTGTTGCGCGAACCGACGGTGTTCCGTCGCTCGAACCTACAGTGTTTCTTCGCACAAACGTCGGCTTATTTCTTGCAGTATCCATTGCTCGTCTATGGGTTATCGCTCGCCGACCACCAGCTCTCGCCCTTCCTACCACACTCGCCCTCCTTCTGCGCTCCTTCGCTCACCTTCGTTTGCGTTCCTGCGTTACCGCGCATGGGCGCTTCCACGTTCGCCCACGCGCAGATCTTTGAATTACCATCGCGCGAGCTCCAGGGCGATTGCTACCACGATTCCCAATGGGGTTTTCGCAGCATGGCCAGCCTGGCGAGTTCTTCTTGAGCGTATTCCCAGAACACGGCCTCACCCCGTAAACGCAGAGCATGGCACTTGCAAGAATAGGAGAAACTTCAGGGAGATCTGAGCAACACTCCTCTTTCCAGAACCTGGGTTAGCCCTTCCCCGTCATTCCCTGGAAGGATTTTTGGCGGGGGGCTTTCCGTTCGAGATTTCTCCATCGGACAACGGGTAACTGCTTACCCCTTCCTCTGGGGGCTTACCAGGTCCTTTCCCTCCTCGGTTACGGCCCGAGGTTTGGTTCAAGGAAGCTACAGGAAGATCATGGGTACTTTCCTCCTCTCGAGCTCAGGCACCTTGGCCTTTTGTCGTTAAGTATCTAACTTGCGGATAAGCTCGATGTTGTACCATTTGGACGCGCTGACTGAGGGCTTCCTTCGGGTGTCTCATCTGTGAAGGTCGACGACCTCAGACACCCTTCCATCCTTGAGAAGAGTTTGTTTGTGCCCAAGGACAGAGACTTAGACAGCGGCTGTGCGGAGGAAATCGACTTCCGTTTTCACTCCTCCAAGGCGCTTTCTTCCAGACTCTGCAGGGCTCCAGCGCCCTTTTCTTTCAACCACATCGGCCTAAGTTATTGGCTACGACAACTGGGACAAGGTGTCCAATTGCAGTTTCCTCCTGTCAGGAACAGATGGCACGGGAGGCTCCCCCGGGGGGGCATAGTCCTAAAAGGAGCGGCAGAGTTCACGAACTCTAGGATTGCAGGTTTTTCGCTGGGAGGATGCTTAAGGTTACTCATCCGAATGACAGCTTCCCGATGCCCATTCCCGCACAATCTCTGTGATCAGCCAAGGATATCGCGCCTGCCGTCTCTGTCAGCGAATTCAGTGTCACTGAACCTCTATGCCATAGCGTCAGCAAGAGTAGCCCGGTTGGGCAGAATGATCCATACCTTAGGCGAAGGTCTTCCATAGGATCATCGACGGCTTCACCCCCGGCCTCTTCAGTCGATCCTTTCTTGTAAGGAAGGATCTGAGAGGGGAGTTCCGTAGCCCTGATCAAGTTTGTCGAACAAACTTCGGCCAGCGTAGAACAGCAGAATCGATCAGACTGGTAACGAGGCGACAGGAATCCTTGAACCCTGGATCGGAAGGATGGGTACTTTCAGTTTCCATTCCATCCATCTTCCAGGGAGCTCGTCGAATTCAGCCTAGACTGCAAGTATTCCTGCTTATGATGCAGTGTGGCTATCCCGCCGTGGCATAGCAGGTTTTTTCCCCAGAGAACTCTCCCTGCCTTCCTCATGGCCGCTCAGGTGCAGGCTTCCGCCTCCTCTGCTGTTTGGAGGGCTGGTCAACTCCGGTAGGCTCGGGTTCGACCTTCTTCAGCGCCGGGACAAGCTTCCGGATGCTTACCATGAGTGTGGGTTCATGGTATTTTGCTTGGAGCCTTCTCTTCTTCTGCCTCAACATCTGGAGTATCTGGCCATGATATTGAGTCAACGGCCTTACCACGTTGGAAACCCCGCTTCTCGTCCGTCCAGCGAGGTTAAGCAACGTCGGTTCTGGTCGGTACTTGGATGGGTGACCACCTGGGGACGCCAGATTCTGTTACCACATCCTCCGAGCCTTCCTTTCAGTTGACTGTGGCAAGACTGAGGAGAGTCGCAGTACCTGTTCTCAGTCAAGCAGAGCTTTCAGCCCTACCTTGGAACGTTTCCTAGTTCTCCTTTCCTCATTGACCCGTCAATAGTCCGAACGGTCACCTCAGGATAAGTTCCATATGGGGCGGTCCAAGTTCCGGTGGCTTCAGGCAATGTTTAACCGGACTTCCTGGCCCCTATGGGACCAGCGGAACTATTAGACCTGCAATGGGTGTTGACCTATGGAGCCTCTTGGTGGTAGTGGATATTCTCGTCCTTTCCCCACATTCTTGATGCTGTTCTCGGACTCGTCAAAGGAAAGGGGGCGGCATGTTCCGGTCCAGGCCTATGGTCAAGACCTGAAGGATACCTCTCCATCATTCAGGCAGGCTTAGGGGCCTTAGTCTGGCCCCTCTACAGATCCTACAGCTCCTGCCGAGTCGCCCCGTGCGCATCGACTTCAACCAGCAGGGGACGCATTTTCACACCTTCACATCTTACAGTAGAGATACAGGGATGATTGAGATTCTCTCAATACCACCATCGGCTCTCTCATTCCAGGCAGGGGAATGTTCTCTCCGACTATCCGAGCAGAGCCTCGTAGAGAGAGTGTACCTGGGGGTCTTTGACCTTGGGTAACCAGCAAGTCCTGGTCTGGGGGACCTGATCGCAACAGCTTGGAACCTCAAGCTTCCGCTGTTCTTCCCCCCCAGTCTCAGACCCTGAGACTCTGGCAAGATGCATTCCGGTGATGGTGGGACAACTTCGATGCCTGCGTCTTCCCTCCTTTTTGTCTGTGGACAATGGGTCTCAACAAGACCAGGTTGTCTGTCAACCTTTCAATGGGAGAGCTCCACTGGGACTATGCGCAGAACGGTTTCTGGACCCTCTGCTTCCCCTGACGGAACTCCTGGGAGAGCTTCTCCCACGGCGCAGACTACTCAAACAACCACACTGCGACATCTCTCCCGAACCGGGGCGTCGCTTTGGCTTCATGCCTGGAGACACTACGCCTCCTCCTCAAGAAGAGACAACCCGCTACAGTCGCGGTACGGAGGTCACGTTATCTGCGATAGTCATCCACAGGGGTCTTCCAGGCAAAGTGAAGAGTCTAAGGTGGTTGGTGCCGTGGGAGATATACCTCTTCCCTTGAGGCCTCTTCTCCAGCAATAATGGTCTTATTGCCTTTCGGCGGGAGGAAACTCCTTTCCGCTCTCGGCAATGAAGCCTGTCGCTCAGCCTTTCCCTGACCTTCAGGCTTAAAGGAATAACTTTTTCCTGCCCGCTGGATCTATCCTCGCTCATGCGAAGCTACGATCGTCCCTGCCCTAGTCGGAGGAAGACCTCCAACTTGGAGCATGGCTCGGACTTTTAGTCCTTTAAGAGATCTTCTCAAGACCCTTTACGACAGGCCTCGGATTGTATTCCGCCTTGGGTCTCCTGCTCACTCTGGCCACGGCCAGTGTGTAAGCAATCTTCTTGGTCTCTTACGACTCCCCCCTTTCTAAGGAAGAGGGGAAGGCAACATTCAGGTTCGCTCCTGAGTTGTTGGCTAGACTCAGAATCTGGGGGTCCCGGCCCTTCGGTCCAATTCATTCAAGATTTCGAGTCTCCATTCTGTATCTGATGTCCCAAGACCTTCTCTTTCTTGCCAGTAAAGGAATCGAGAGGTTAGCGCTGGGAACAGCTGCAGTTTGTCCTCAGTTGCAGCCGATTTGGGAGCACAAGGAGGACATGGGGGAGAGTCACCAGTATACCTCTTCAGCCCGGACTCGAGGACATTCATCTCGACCTGTCTCCAGACCCTCCCCTGTCACGTCGCCCTACAGCACGATGTTGGATACATCGCAACGTCCCTCGCCTTCGAGTAACACTACTCTGTGACGCATGTGCTACAAGCTGGAGTCTGGAAGCGTCTAATGACCTTCGCAGCCCGCTTCCTGCAGGGCGTGACCCACAGGAGTCTCGATACGTTTTCTATCGCTCTGTGGTGGCTACACAACAGTTGGTCTAACCTCAGGCTCCTTTTTGGACAGGTAGCAGAAGGTTGAGGGCATTATTATCAGGTTTTAGTCCGCATGAACGAAAGAAGTATGTCTGGCTCTTATTTCTTTCTTCATCATCCCCTCTACGGGGAAGCAGCATCCTGGTCTCTGCATAGCTGACCTCGAACCTCTGCAGGTAAACCGTGCTTCCTTGTGTTCCGAGTATTGAGTCAATACTGTCGCGTCCCCCATACCCTGAGGAGGTGGTATTGGGAACGTCCTAACCCAGAGTTCCTTCTGGAACTCCAGGTCAACTGCCTAGGACGGGTCACACTTCTTCCTTCACACACAAGCTTACGTAGGCCACATGGTTCCTTGCGGAGCAAAGAACTTGTGAGGTGCAGGGACTCCTTTTCTCGAGTGCGACTCACTCGGATTCTGAGTCCCCGGGTAAAGCCAAAGCCAGTATGGCTGGGGACTTTCCACCCTACTTATTTGCCCGCCAGCCCTGTCCCCCAAGACAAGTCCTACCTCTAAGTGAAAGTGAGCATTCATCTGTGTGTGAGGGGGGGGGGAGGGGTAGCTAGCTACCACTCCCCTACCCCCCCGCTAACTAGCGCGGGGGTAATACACCCTCGTTAAATTCTAATGGCTCGCCATTTCAGCTGCGCTAAAAGGTAAACCCTCTGTAAATAACTAAGGTTTGTTTGGTTAGGAAAAATACAAATTATCTTCGAATTTGTCATTTTGTGTTGTCAATGGTACCAGTAGATTGGGTTTGTGCATGTATTGTACCACTATATAAGGGTAAGGGAGATGTGCATGAGTGTTGTAATTCGAGGTATTAGTTTGTTAAGCGTAGTTGGAAAAGTGTAATAGGATCAAGGATAAAACAGAGAATGCAATCTTAGAAATACAGGGTGGTTTTAGAAGAGGTAGGGGGTTGTATGAATCAGATTTTTACAGTAAGGCAGATATGCGAGAAATATTTAGCAAAAGGTAAGGAGGTGTATGTTGCGTTTATGGATCTGGAGAAAGCGTATGATAGAGTTGATAGGGAAGCAATGTGGAATGTGATGAGGTTATATGGAGTTGGTGGAAAGTTGTTGCAAGCAGTGAAAATTTTCTACAAAGGTAGTAAAGCATGTGTTAGGATAGGAAATGAAGTGAGTGATTGGTTTCCGGTGAGAGTGGGGCTGAGACAGGGATGTGTGATGTCACCGTGGTTGTTTAACTTGTATGTTGATGGAGTGGTGAGAGAGGTGAATGCTCGAGTGCTTGGACGGGGATTAAAACTGGTAGACGAGAATGACCATGAATGGGAGGTAAATCAGTTTTTGTTTGCGGATGATACTGTACTGGTTGCAGACACAGAAGAGAAGCTTGGCCGATTAGTGACAGAATTTGGAAGTGTGTGTGAGAGAAGGAAGTTGAGAGTTAATGTGGGTAAGAGTAAGGTTATGAGATGTACGAGAAGGGAAGGTGGTGCAAAGTTGAAAGTCATGTTGAATGGAGAGTTACTTGAGGAAGTGGATCAGTTTAAGTACTTGGAGTCTGTTGTTGCAGCAAATGGTGGAGTGGAAGCAGATGTACGTCAGAGAGTGAATGAAGGTTGCAAAGTGTTGGGGGCAGTTAAGGGAGTAGTAAAAAATAGAGGGTTGGGCATGAATGTAAAAAGAGTTCTATATGAGAAAGTGATTGTACCAACGGTGATGTATGGATCGGAGTTGTGGGGAATGAAAGTGACGGAGAGACAGAAATTGAATGTGTTTGAGATGAAGTGTCTAAGGAGTATGGCTGGTGTATCTCAAGTAGATAGGGTTAGGAACGAAGTGGTGAGAGTGAGAACGAGTGTAAGGAATGAGTTAGCAGCTAGAGTGGATATGAATGTGTTGAGGTGGTTTGGCCATGTTGAGAGAATGGAAAATGGCTGTCTGCTAAAGAAGGTGATGAATGCAAGAGTTGATGGGAGAAGTACAAGAGGAAGGCCAAGGTTTGGGTGGATGGATGGAGTGAAGAAAGCTCTGGGTGATAGGAGGATAGATGTGAGAGAGGCAAGAGAGCGTACTAGAAATAGGAATGAATGGCAAGCAATTGTGATGCAGTTCCGGTAGGCCCTGCTGCTTCCTCCAATGCCTTAAATGACCGCGGAGGTAGCAGCAGTAGGGGATTCAGCAATATGAAGCTTCATCTGTGGTGGATAATGTGGGAGGGTGGGCTGTGGCACCCTAGCAGTACCAGCTGAACTCTGTTGAGTCCCTTGTTAGGCTGGAGGAACGTAGAGAGTAGAGGTCCCCTTTTTTGTTTTGTTTCATTTGTTGATGTCAGCTACCCCCCAAAATTGGGGGAAGTGCCTTGGTATATGTATGTATGTGTATATATATAAAAATCAATAAATAAATAGATATATAGACACAAACATAATGTCACCTTTAATATTTTAAACTGACCTCTATACTATTATAGAGATCAGCTGTTACATCCAATTTTAAAGTAAAAATATTACGAAAATTACACAAATTAATATCTATCTAAATAAGTACAGCCAAGTAATTTCCCCAATTCTCAATCCATTGAATATGACACGAAATTAAATACTCAACTGTAAATATATCTAGACACATTTTATCTGAACATAGATATTCCATAACACCACCGTAGTGTTTCTTCATCTGCTGTAAAGTCTTTATGACACTCAAATGAATGCAAAGCTTCTTGAAGAATAATACCTTAATGAGCAAGGCCCAAATATGTCGTGGGGTTTAAGGGTACCATAAACCAGAATGAAACACACTTCTACATATATCCTATTTTATTAAACTATATAAATTCAATTATAATGACCAAGTTTTATTTTAAATAATAATTTGAACTAAGCTCAATATTATCATATTGATCAGCTGTTACACTTAAAACACGAAAAAATACTCAATTCAATACTTGTATAAAGCTAACTAATTTCACCAATTTTCAATCCATTCAACTTGATAGATAGTCAACACTAATGAAAATGCAGGCAATCTCTCATTGCACACATTGCTGAAACACCAAGGAGAATTGAACACTATAAAGTCAATAACTATTTGTACATATTGCGCTTCTCTTATCCTGAATGACGCAAACACATGAAAAATCTTGATGTTGATGATATCTAAACAGATCTACATTTTATTAAGGCAAACACCACCCAATCCAAATCAATCTGCACTGGGATCACGATAACTGGAAAGTAGAAGGTACGTTACCTACAGCAGAGTACCAACTCAAAATTTTTGATAAGGAACACAGAATTGTGTAAAGCTGGCAAATGAAAGGTAGAATATAACCGCATATCATAATAGAACGAATTATTATTACTACCTTCCTCCCTGCTTAATGTGTGTTACCGATTGTCATTCCACAATTCTGTCTCGACATTCCTTTAGCACAATCACTGCTCGGGGTGTTGCACATGCTAGCAAAAATGACTGTGCAATCCACAATTCCAACACATCCCACTAACTCTGAAATCCAAAATTTTGTGCTATATGAACAAGCACACCCACTTGTAACATTTAACCTGTCTGGCCTTCACATACTCATTCACACGGTGCCTTTTCTCCACAACCAAAAGAGGCACCTAGTGACCAATCTACATTAATTTTTCCTGATACTCCTTCTATTACATCTAGAAAACATATGTTTGACTTTAATTCTCTCTCTCTCTCTCTCTCTCTCTCTCTCTCTCTCTCTCTCTCTCTCTCATTGTCATTCTAGCTTTTGTGGTATATACTCCTGCATTGTCTCGTTCTCTTTTTCTTTCCCATATTATTCATCCTGAAACTTTGCCTTAGCATTCACCGAGTTACTCGGTAATGTATCTATGTATGTCATGTACTCTAGCACGTCTCTCTCTTACTCCATACACAACCTCTATTCCTAATTTCTATGTCATATCCAACACATTATCCTAGTTCAACCTTTTATTTTTTTCTTATAGATTCATAACTCTGATCACTCACGTCCATAATCGTACTAGACAATTCGGCCGATTCGCTTCCCAAAAAAATTACCAAGTTCTTATATACGTGGTATTTCCTTGATAGAATCTTATAAACTTCCTCATACTTATCTTCACTCTGACATACTCATCCTGGATTCTTTTCCCTCCTTTTATTCGCTCACTATCACTCAAGGATGAATAGAGTGAATCTTGTGCTAAGTATGGTACTCTGATCATCACCTTACTCTTCCTAACACACTTCTTTGTAGTCTCATTCACCTTCCTGGGCTTTATTATGTTAGATTAATTCTCTCTCTCTCTCTCTCTCTCTCTCTCTCTCTCTCTCTCTCTCTCTCTCTCCATTTCTTACATTTAATCCATCATTTGAGCCACCGTTTCTTCCATTTTCTCCTCACGCATTTTCAGGCGGTCTTTCCCTCGATCTTCTATTCTTCTCCCGGGCATGCTCAGTTATCGACTTCCCTCAAACGTTAATTCTCTCACACTTTTCTCCTCACACTTTTCCTCCTCACACTTTTTCCTCTTCATTTCTTTTCTCAAAGCCATCAACTTATCTTCCATACTACTCTATTTCCTTCACACTCCCAAACAAATCTTAAATCATTGGTATCCTTTCTGGAACAAATGAATGCAAAGCTTCTTGAAGAATAATACCTTAATGAGCAAGGCCCAAATATGTCGTGGGGTTTAAGGGTACCATAAACCAGAATCAAACACACTTCTACATATATCTTATTTTATTAAACTACAGTATATAAATTCAATTATAATGACCAAGTTTTATTTTCAATAATAATTTTAACTAAGCTCAATATTATCCTATTGATCACCTTTTACACTTTAAACATTACGAAAAAATACTCAATTCATTACTTACATTAAGCTAACTAATTTCACCAATTTTCAATCCATTCAACTTGACATTGAATTTAATTTCTAACTACAAACAAATCTTGAAACAGTATATCTAAATCTATGTATACTATAACATCACAATACTATTTCCTCATCCCATTAAAATCTTTGATACAAGAGAAAACGACACTCAATATAGATAATCACTAAAAAAGTAACTGCACTAAAGAAAGTCCACATAATTATTATTAATCACCTTTGCATTCTTCCTTACACACATTACTGTAATATCGAGCAGAATTGAACACCTTTTAAAAAGGGCCAACAACTATCTGTATATACAGCACTTCTCTCTTATCCACACTGACACATATACACGAAACTTCTTGGTGTTTTTGACGACATCTAGACGGGTACACATTCTATTCTTGTGCAAAACACCACCGAGTCCAAATCAATCTGCACTGGGGGTCACAAAATCTGGAATAAAAAAGGGAGGTCACCCATAACATTTGATAAGTTCAACATTCTGAAAAGGAAGGAAGAAAACAGGCAAATGCAAAGTAAAATTTAAACTTTATTTCAATAAAAGAAATTACCAAAATTACATTTTACATCTTGCCATTGCTGTCTTATCACTAGTTTTTTTCGAGGGGTGCGGAAAGAAATTTAACCATATTAAGCAATCAACACTTGTGTTGCAAGTATATTAGATGTAAAACAAAATAAATGATAATTTTGACTGTTATTCTGCTTGAACTGAAAATTCCATGTAAAGCTACAATATTAGAATTGCTTTATCATGTAATTGGAAAGGAGAACAGAATATGAATTTTAGAGTAAATGCTTTGCTTTTATTGCTCCATGTACATGTTGTAGAGGAAAGCAAGGGATGTTGGAACATGGTAGGGTCCAAGGGAAGCATCACAAAAAGAGAAATTTTGAGACAAAGGAAAATTCTCTCTCTCTCTCTCTCTCTCTCTCTCTCTCTCTCTCTCTCTCTCTGAGTCAAGGTTATATCCAAAATAAAACTAATTTTATGATAATTATAAAGTTTTGATTGTTTGGGAACTTTTTCATAAGTTGCTTTTTTAAGTTTTAATCTCATAACTCTGCCAAATATGTTTCAAATTCATTATTTAAAAAAAAAAGTATCTTATGTTAATTGATCTGGTCTAACTTAACATTCCAAATACTTGTTTGCAGTTGCAGAATCTTACAATTGCAATTAAAATTATATAGCCTCTTGTCCGCTGGTTTTAAGCTTTGCATATCTGTATACTAAAGATGTAATTAACTGTTTTGTACTAAATAAATAGCCTCGATAATCAGTATCAATTGAAAGGATGATTTTACTGATTAAGTTTATACTGAAAGGGCTTATGGGGTGATAGTAATTGAATAAGAATCCAAAGTTTGAATTAGGTTTATATGGTACTCTAAAAGATAAGAAAACCCATTAGCGTAGAGGTTTTAAATTAACATCCAAGGAATCTTGTAAGTGTGGTTTTAATGTAAAATTTCATGAGTATTCTTAGAAGTCTTAGAGGAGTAGTTATACCAAATGAAAACTGTAATAATTGAGATTTTGTGAAGAGAATACTCCAGAAACATTATGGTCTTGATAGATGAACAGGACTGTAGAGAGTGCTCCGGACACACCAGAGTCTTGATAGATGAACGGGACTGTAGAGAGTGCTCCGGACACATCAGGGTCTTGATAGATGAACAGGACTGTAGAGAGTACTCCGGACACATCAGGGTCTTGATAGATGAACAGGACTGTAGAGAGTGCTCCGGACACACCAGGGTCTTGATAGATGAACAGGACTGTAGAGAGTGCTCCGGACACATCAGGGTCTTGATAGATGAACAGGACTGTAGAGAGTACTCCGGACACACCAGGGTCTTGATAGATGAACAGGACTGTAGAGAGTGCTCCGGACACATCAGGGTCTTGATAGATGAACAGGACTGTATAGAGAGTGCTCCGGACACATCAGGGTCTTGATAGATGAACAGGACTATGGAGAGTGCTCCGGACACATCAGGGTCTTGATAGATGAACAGGACTACAGTATAGAGTGTGCTCCGGACACATCAGGGTCATAGAGAGTGCTCCGGACACATCAGGATCTTGATAGATGAACAGGATTATAGAGAGTGCTCCGGACACAGTAGGATCTTGATAGATGAACAGGATTATAGAGAGTGCTCCGGACACATTAAGGTCTTGATAGGTGAACAGGATTATAGAGAGTGCTCCGGACACATTAAGGTCTTGATAGGTGAACAGGATTATTCATAAAGTCTTGGAGGAGTAATTATACCTAATGGAAACTGTAAAGAATTATATTTCGTAAAGAGAATGGTCCAGACACATTAGGGTCTTGATATATAAACAGGATAGTGTGTGCTTCAGACACAATAAGGTCTTGATAGGTAAACAAGATTATTCTAAGAAGTCTTAGAGGAGTAGTTATGCCTCATGAAAACTGTAAAGATTGATATTTTGTAAAGAGTTCTCCAGGCACCTTAGGCTCTTGATAGATAAATAGGGTTATAGAGAGTGCTCCAGACATATTAGGTCCTTGATAGGTAAACAGGATTATTCTTAAAAATCTAGAGTAGTAGTTATGCGTTATAAAATCTGTAAATATTGATATTTTTTTTTAAGAGAGTTCTCCAGACATATTAGGACCTTTATAGGTAATGAGTATTATTCTTAAAAGTCTCATAGTAGTAGTTATGCCTATTAAAACTGTAAAGATTGAGATTTTGTAGAAAGAGTGCTCCAGGCGTAATTATATCTAAAGAAAGGAATAAGTTTAATATTATGTAAAGAGTGTGTTCCAGGCACATTAGGTTCTTTATAGGTAAACGGATTGATATTAGAATGAAGGAATTGGCACAAAAATCTATTAGGTAGTGATCAATCTTTTAAACCAGTACCAGGAATAATTAGTTAAAAGGGCAAAGTTGAGTATTTTTTAGGATAATTTGGCCAATGCCTGCAAGATTACTTTTGAAAAAGTATTTGATTTTTTTTTTTTAAGAGGTACTCCA
The DNA here is from genome assembly GCF_036898095.1 of Palaemon carinicauda. Classification (NCBI taxonomy): domain Eukaryota; kingdom Metazoa; phylum Arthropoda; class Malacostraca; order Decapoda; family Palaemonidae; genus Palaemon; species Palaemon carinicauda. The sequence goes on along the minus strand of NC_090757.1, from coordinate 54,999,047 downwards.
TTTTAAGTAATTAAAGTAGTTTACCGGTGAAGTTTTCAATTTCAAAAGAAGTTGGATTATATCTTTAAAACAGTGATTTTTGGGGTGATCCTAATTTGCAAAGTTAATAAAAACAATATAGATAGGATAGGAATAACAATGGCAATTAGGTTCTTCACATTTAAATATCAAAGCAGATATCGAACGCTTAAACCCATTAGTATATAAATATGATTTTGTCGTATATGAATATCAATCGAGACATATTGTATAACTTATATTTGGTAAATTGTATATTTTAAGAATATGATCTATTTTCTCTCGCATATTTTAAATTATAATTACTTTAAGTCACGAATAGCACCATTGTTAATAGCAAAACTTCATATCTTAGTTTAGTAATCTGGACATTACCTTCAACTCATGTATTAAGTTCATTATCTTTGAATGTTATTTTTGTAAGCAATTATGTCTTTTGATATAGCACATCACTTGATTATTATGGATCCTTTTTTTTTTTTTTTCAGCCAAGTGTCTTTCACGAAAATGAATAATGTTTTACGGTTTCGTTTTCTATACCAATTTTTCATGTATAGCAGAGCATAAATAATTGGTTTTTGGTCTTATTTTTCATATCTAAGTATCAGGAATCTTCTTTGGGATGCAATCTACGCTTTATATTGTGGTTTGCAACAAAATAAGTTATACTTAGCTAGAGCAGAGATAAATTGAATTAAATGATTATGTAATATAAATTGATGTTAAATTACTCTCATTAAGTTAGGAGTTACTTCATAGAAAATTGGATGACATTGGCATTTTTATGCGAGCTCCAAAGTATGGCGTATATATTAATTTTAGTGGGTTACAAGCCAAATTAGCACCTTATTTGTTTTACTATATCATGAATATCTATGCGTGATATACCAAAATAAAATTAGGGCCACGTTGGCTTGTACCGCACTAAAAATAATATCTACACTGTACTTTGTAGCCCGTATAAAAATGTGTTATCCCATTTTCTATAGAGAAGCTTCTAGCTTTGTGAATTTTGACGTAAATTTATTTTATATAGTTTAATTTATTTCTTCTCTTGCTAAGTATAACACTTCCTGTTGCAGATCACAATATAAAGTGTAGATCGTATCCCGAAGTAGATTCGTGACACTTAAATAACAACAAAGGGTAGGACTAAATATATCAATGACTCAAGTTCTGTCATATAGCACAAATTGGTATAGAAAACGAAACCGTAAGAGATTATTCATTTTCGTAAAAATTCAAGGACAAAAAGAAAAAAAAAGAAATAAATAAATAGTAAATCAAGTAGTGCTTATATATTTTCATGATATTTTTACTTTGTACAACACATTGCTCAAATGTTGAGGAATTCAGAAATAAAATAAATTTGACATTTTATTTTTTATTAAAGTTATCCTTCAAATACAAAGAAAACGGTTAGAAAAAAAAATAAACAAAAAACTGATATAAACATAGCTAGTAAAGTATTCTCCCTATAGTAAGCCTCATATGACCGAGTATTCTCCCTAAGCGCCCCCTCCCCCCTTAAGCAACATTAAATGCCTTATTCCCCACGAAAAAGGGTCGAAAGTCTCGTGAAATAGTCCTTTCTCTCGACTAGCCACAAGTCCATTTAGACTAGTTAACCTCCCACATTACAGAGTTCACCCTCCCCCCCTCACTTGGGGGTGAGAGCAGGAGCACCAGTGTTTTATGAATATATACAGTACAATGTCTAAGATGGCTGAACTGTCTTGGTAACTCATTTTGGATTATACTCTACTTCTTGATATAGCTGCCTATAATGTAAGTTTTTTTTTCATGCTTAGTCATAAAAATAATGACTTATTTCCATTAGTTAAAATTTCTCAAAAGCCTCGAATTTAGTCTTAATACTGAATTCAAAGTTATAAGTGCAAAATTATACCTATAAATATTTACTTAGAAATACCATAGTTACGGCTGAATAAAAGCTTAGAAAGTCTTTAAAATATTTTATTGTAGATAATTTTTGCCAAATGTGTAACAGGTTTCAGTATAATCAATTTTATCATATAATTTGAATATCAAAAAACTATAAAGTCAATGACACTTAAGTATAATATACATGTAACCCCATTTTCTGAAATCTTTCCCGAAAGACAAAGAAAACGTGTCGTTTGTCATCCTATAAGAGCATAATTTGACAAAGAGACACTCTAGGAGAGTTACCCCTTGTTCAAGACCGCCCAGTGGATGAAAAGGGGTTCGTTTTCTTTGTTCATCAGGAGTGACCATTTTCTTCAACGGCAACGTAGTTGCGTTTGAAGCTCAGCAATTGTGGTTACATATATCATGACTGTGTAAGTAAGTAGTCTTTTATCTAATAGAATTATAAAATTATTAATAAAACGAGGAAAAGGAAAGCCCACCAAGGCCATCCCCTATCCCGCCTAGTAACTGGAAACTGGATGCAAAGTTTTCTTTTGAAAAAGCAATGTTACTAGGTCCTTGAATGCTTTCCTTTTCCTTTTTTTTTATTTTTTTTTATTGATAATTTTACAAACATTGGCATCTGGATTGTGATTAAAAGACTTCAAGAATTGTATAGACCTTTCCTGAAGTTAGATGGTAAAACAATTATATCATTTAAATTAGCCTAAGCAATATTTCATGAAATTACGTTAATTCTCATTAAATTACACAACAAAAAAATTACTAGTTATTCTAGTTAAGCAAATAAAAAGATCCTTAAAAGAACAAGAGCCATTTTAAAGCCTTTAGTGCAATTCCAGAGCAATCCATTACTACAGACACTTGAAGCTCCCTCAAAAGCAGACAAGATTCATAAACGCCAGGTTGCCTTCCTGTCTCGTCCCATTCCATATACATGATTGAGTCGGGTAAAAGAGAAGAGCCGTGCAAGACTACTGCCCTGACCATCCTTGCTACTCCTCCCAACAGACAGTCAGATTGGACCGAAGTACGCATTCATCTTACGCGTGGACACCTAAATCACCTTAGTTGTGTAATAAGTTTTCAAATACAAACCATTAGAAATGAAGCAACGTTGAGACACTAAATCTATTAAACATGAGAATATAGCTCTTGTATACCTATGACTGAAACAAATAAATCCTTATATAAATAAGTTACCTTATAATTCTTTGCTATATCGTCCTTAGCAAATAATCACTTTCTATACTATCCTGAGCTTATAGTCCCTCATTATACTCTCATAGGATTATAAAATTCCTTACCATACTTTCCTAAACTTGTAATCCCTTACTACACTCTCCTAAGCTTAAAATCTTACTATACTATCATACGCTTATAACCTATTAATCTTGAAATCCCTTACCATTCTCTCCTAAGCTTAAAATCCCTTACTATACTATCATAAGCTTATAGCCCCTTACTAAACTATCCTTAGCTTATAAGCCCTTACTATACTAAATTAAGCTTATAATATTTTACTATACTATTATAAGCTTATAATCCCTTACTATACTATCTTAAGTTTATACCTTACTATAGTATTCTAAGCTTACAAACCCTTACTATACTCTCCTAAGCCTAGAATCCCTTACTACACTATCCTAAACTTATAATGCCTTACTATAATATCCTAAGCTCACAATTCTTTACTGTACTCTCCAAAGCTTAAAATCCCTTACTATACTCTCCTAATATTATACTCCCCAAAGCTTATACCTTACTATACTCGCTTAAGCTTATAATCCCATACTATACTCTCGTAAGCTTAAAATCCCTTAGTTTCTTCCTCTAAGCTTATAATCCCTTACTATACTCCCCTAAGCTTATAATAGCTTACTATACTATCCTAAGCTTATACTGCAGTTCCTTACTGTACTCCCCTAAGCTTATAATACCTTAATATACTCTCCTAAGGTTATACTTTAAGCCCTTACTATACACCCCTAAGCTTATAGTAGCTTAGTATACTATCATAAGCTTATACTATCATTCCTTACTATACTCTATTAAGCTTATAATCCCTTTCTATACTCTCCTAAGCTTATGATCCCTTACCATACTCTCTTAAGCTTACAATCTGTTACTATACCCTCCTAAGCTTTTAATCCTTTATTATACTCTAAGCCTAAAATCCTTTAATATACCCTCTTAAGCTCACAATCTCTTACTATACTTTCCTAAGCTTATAATCCCTCACCATACTATCCTAAGCTTATATTCCCTTACTATACTATCTTAAGCTTACAACCCCTTACTATACTATCTTGAGCTTATAATCCCTTACTATACTGTCCTAAGCTTATAATCCTTTACTATACTATCCTAAGCTTATAATCCTTTACTATACTATCCTAAGCTTATAATCCTTTACTATACTATCCTAAGCTTATAATCCCTTACTAAACTATCCTAAGCTTTTAATCCTTTACTATACTATCGTATGCTAATAATCCCTTACTATGCTATCTTAAGCTTATAATCCCTTACTATACTATCCTAAGCTTATAATCCCTTACTATACTATCCTAAGCTTATATTCCTTTACTATACTATCCTAAGCTTATAATCCTTTACTATACTATCCTAAGCTTATAATCCCTTACTATACTATCCTAAGCTTATATTTCTTTACTATACTATCGTAAGCTTATTTCTTTACTATACTATCGTAAGCTTATAATCCTTTACTATACTATCCTAAGCTTATAATCCTTTACTATACTATCGTAAGCTTATAATCCTTTACTATACTATCCTAAGCTTATATTCCTTTACTATACTATCCTAAGCTTATAATCCCTTACTAAACTATCCTAAGCTTGTAATCTATAACTTTAGATTCCCAAACTTACTGTACATTTCTCAGCCTATAAGCAAAGGAGATAGTTATTCTTATTCTATTTTTTCGGGTCCTGTGTAACTAGAAATAAAACTAGAAGTTATAATGAGAATAATTGTGATATGAATTATTCACAAACCAAAATAAATAAATAAATTAAAATTTCTTTATTTGCATCCTTAGTTGATTTTAGATTAACGTAAGAAATTAAGTTAAAAAAAAAAACACATTTTCTAACTTATGAAAACTGCCCGAGACACCGACGGAGATCGTTTAGTTCACCCAAGATGAAAAGATATAAAATGGCTGACTAGATCACGTTTCTAGTGCCTTTCCGTGTTGCCTAATACATCTTTTACCACGTTTATTACACGGGATTTCAAATATACACTTGCTCATCTGCCTTGAGGATTTAACTGGAGCAAGAACATTTCTGAGTATATGAATACATTTCTACTAAGACGAATTGAAATAAAAATGGAAATTTTGCACACTAAGGTAAGGATTTTTTTTTTTTTTTTTTTTTTTTTTTGTATCTGACGAGTCTTATTTTTAATACCCTGTAGATTGCGATCATAATTACATTTAAATACAATGATTTCATTAAGCTTTTGAATTCACAATTTAAAGAATCTTAAGATTTCATAAATTAGAGAAACAAAACTTACAATTGTAACTTCTGTGCGGGTTACTTTTCCAGAAATATATATTAAAAACGAATCGTCAAATTTTTAGTTTCTATTAACAAATCTGTAAGCTATAATTGTCTATAATTCATTTTCCGGTGACTTCATGAAGACTTATTTTTTTAGAGTTAATTAAAGCAAAGAATTAATACTTTTAAATTCTAAAACTGAGAAAACTGTCAGGTTTTTAAGGATTTTTATCTAAACACTAAATTTTTAAGTTAAAACTTCATAGAGTATCTTAGAAAATCTCTAATATTGAAACGTGATGGAAACAATAGTTACTTTTATACTCATAAATTTTTTTCAGATTATAACTTGAAAACTTCGAGTTGTCTAGCATATAATCGTATTTGATAAGCTTTGCTTAAGTTTTAAACTTGCCAATGGGCTGATTGACCGGCTGCTGTATTTAGAATATCAGTTAAATCATTCTCATTCTCACAGAGGTAAAAAATTATTTCAAAAGCTAGTCTACAGAATTTTAAATGCAAAACCCATTCTATTTCTAGTATAAAAAAGCTGTAATCCTAGCTCGTACCTACCTACAAAAAATGGCAGCTATAATCTAATGACATCTCCTTTCAAGAAAAACTAACAAAAAAATAAACTTACTTCTCTCGTCCACTTCGGGACAAATAATCACAAAAACGTCCTAGCTTCTTCAGAATAACCTTACAAAAATCACCAAGTTAGACATTGATATTATTGATGCAAAATACCAGTTTTTAATCAATGAACTATACTGATGTGCAAGAAATGACCATTGTAGGAAATAAAAGTGACATAAAGATAATTAAGATAGTTACTAATGACTGTAAAAGCAAAAATTCTATCAGGGAGATTTGCTATCTGAAGAATCCTTAAAATGGCCTTTTAGATTTGATTTCTCAGAGAGAGAGAGAGAGAGAGAGAGAGAGAGAGAGAGAGAGAGAGAGAGAGAGAGAGAGATAGAGAGAGAGAGAGAGATAGAGAGAGAGAGAGAGAGAGAGAGTGTGTGTGTGTGTATGTGTGTGCTGTATTTCACTACACCACGAAAAATGTAACCAAGTTGGTTCAAGCCTTAACCTATCGCCCCTGTTTGTATCTCCGACAATATTAATTCTAATTCTTACACATTTGCATCACTCGAATTACCAGTGTAAGTGAACTCTATTAATCCATTAAGAGCAAAGCAACTAATCCAAAGGTTTCTTCGAAGTACTCTAAGCCAGTAAAGGGAACTTTATCTTAGTAAGTTTAAAAATATCAAGAGAAATCAGGGGACATGACCTTTAATAATTTACTGCAAACTTTGAAACCTGACCTGACCTTTTCATCTGAAAATTTGGGACTTTCTCCTTTCATTGGATGTACAGTATTAGATATATGCATAAATATTTTCATAGTATTTTTCTAAGCTATTCATTATTGTCAATGTGTAATGTTTGTTTTTACTATTGATTATACCTTGAACATTTTTCATTAAACTTGTTATGCTCTTAAGGTATTCTACTACTCATAATTCTAGCCAAAATTGGATCAAATTTCAATTAAAATAAGAAAATACTGCGTAAACAAGCTAAAAACGATTACAGATAATAGTTAAGATAAAAATCTAGATATACTTCAAAATTATTACAATAAAGCCCTTACCCCCTTAGACATGTACATTGACAAATCATATATGCTTTAAATTTTCAATGCGTATTACTTTAAATTGATCAACTGTCTCCAAATACAAATGATTTTATTATTTAAATAATTTTAAAAACGAAGAAATATACTCCATTTCAAATAGATATTCTAATGAACCATTTTTTTATTCACTGGCCAAAACTTTCCCAATAAACCTAAATTCTGTTAATAAATCAAAACAATAAATGAAAGGATTTATGATTACCTAGTTTTTAATACAATATTCCAATAATTGTAACTTTACAGGTGTAAAATACCAATTAGGTGTCTTTTTACAATAGAAGAAATTTTCATCATAAAAGGAATCTGTTTTAAGATAGGTGTACTTCTGCACATCAGTATTGCATAAATGATGAAGACTATCCAAAAATCAATGCATCTTTAAACCACAGGTTTAAAGAATAGCCAACTATATAAAATGGAACTTTATAACCTAACTAATGCCAGGATATAAAAATCCAGACAACTTTATGCTTAAATCTCAAAACCCTAAAAAAAATGTTCACCTTAAAAGGAATCTGTTTCAAGATAGGTGTATTTCTGCACATCAGTATTGCGTAAACAATAAAAACTATCCAAAAATCAATGAACATTTAAACCACAGGTTTAAAGAATAGCAAACTACACGTAAATAAAACTTTATGCCCTAACCAATGTCAGGATATAAAAATTCAGAAAAACTTTACACATAAATCTCAAAAGCAAAAAAAGATTCAATACCACACCAGGTAAAAAACTTCGACCTCAACTACAAGATACTCGAAAACTTATTACACATTTCGTCTAAAGGAAATCATGGTGTTATTCATCCCTCCTTTATGTCATGGACACAAACAACACGAGACAAAAAGCAATATGGCATTTATGAACCGAGCTGTGCACCTTTTCAGAGAGCCCAGGTATCTTGCTATAATAGAAAGCCCTGAAAAGCAAGACTTCAGAATAACCAAATACCTTGAAAAGCTTACGTTAATTTTTAGCATTTAAGTTCCATATGAAATTGAAAGTTTTCATTTGAATTTTTAAAATTAAACATACCACTGATTACACAACAACTTCAAAAAGTTTCATAAACATCTCTTGAATATTTTGAATCACAATCCTTTTACATTAGATAAGATTTTCTCTACTTACATTACACAGATCATGAAAATTGAGCACCTCTTTATGTCATTGAACAAGTGCAAAAATCTTCTCTAAAACAACATTATAGTACCAAAACCTGTACATTTGACATCATAATCTACAATGCAAGTTACTTATTTGAAAATACTTGATTTTATTACGATCGTTTATAGAAAATTCTGATAAAACATCACAAACTTAAAGAATTTGAGGCTTTTGAGCAAATTAATAATGGCATAACAAAGTATCTATCAATCATGACTTTAGCTGTCAGAAAAAAAACATGCAATAACAAGACAGCTGAATGAATAAGCAGACTAGAATCCAATTTGTTTACCAAGACAGACTGCCAACCTTTGACAAGTACAACATATTCAAGTCAACACAGAGTTAAAGCTCTCAAGAAAAGGATGAACATGTTCTGTACATGGGGGATAAAATAACAGTCCAAATGAACAAGTGTTTGCTCTAGTCCAGATCAGGATTTACCTCAAGAACCTTGTGACCCATTTTGTGGTGAGGAATAAGATGGCAAATGCTGAAGCTCAAAGGGGGAGGGGGGCAGACGGAGACTCATCAGCCATATGAGGCAAGAGTTTTATTTTCTTTTTTAAACATTTCCAAATTTGGGATAAGGAAGGATCAAGGTTGAGGAGTAGGAGCTCTGTATAGAAGAGAGATGTGCCTCAGGTTAGAATATAAGAGAACTTCTGCAAAATCAAAACAAATCTAAAATGCATACAAAATCTATCATTACTTTTAAAAATTACTGTAGCAGGTTACTCTTCAAGGTACGTTCGTGTACGAGAGAGAGAGAGAGAGAGAGAGAGAGAGAGAGAGAGAGAGAGAGAGAGAGAGAGTAACAAAGTACCTGGTAATTATTGCAACTTTCCCTAAATTTTATATTGTATTTGATGTATTTTATATATTATATATCTTGCAATTATTCCGAAATCCACATTAATCTACACAACTATATGATTCCACACTCCTCCCTTTAGGTAAACAGAAATTCTTTACATTGTTTTACTAACCTAAAATTTAAAATCTTTATCTAACTTGACATTTTACTGTATAAGTTTATCAGTGATCACCTATTTATAAAGGTAACATTCTAAACCCCTAAATAACGAAAGATCACTAATAGAAAATTTAACATTCCACAACATTCAAATCATCTTATCCTTTTTGTTAACGTTTTATAAACAAACAAACAAAAGCTTTACAATTTAACTTTCGTACTTGACGTGGCTTATTTCTATTTGGCAAAACATTGTAAATACTATAAAAAATAAAAAATTCTATTCTATTTATCTTAACTGCAGATACATTTTCATTCACAAATATCTAGTGAGCTGGACTCACTTCAATTGACAGATATTTCATGAAAGTTTCTTTATTTATCCTCTACTATCATTCACCTTCATTCTATTAGTGTCAATCTGATTAGGTTAGATTCATAGATTTTAGCTATACAGCATAGCGCTGGGGCCTATGTGGCCGTTCCGCACCCAACTGCAACTGGGGGGAAACCCTGTAGTCACACTGCAGTAAAAGGTAAAGAGGTTGGACAGCACAATGGAAGAAAGGAAGCAGGAGCGAAAGTAAAGTAGAAGGACATAAAGCACGTGTACTAGAATAATTCTCTTTCCTACATATCCTTTAATAAATTAAACCCTATCACCCTTTAGTCTCCCCAACCTATGTCTTGTATTCTTATTTACTAGATCTTATTCTATAACCAAATTCATTGACTTATTTATCACCTTCTTTGACATATAAACGGTTTTTATTAGCAAGACTTTAATTTCTTCTCTATTACTTTAACTTCCTCAATTTTCCCTAAAAGGAGCGTAAACCGAGAGAGAGAGAGAGAGAGAGAGAGAGAGAGAGAGAGAGAGAGAGAGAGAGAGAGAGAAAAAACCTTTGCCAAGCAATATGACAAATTTTAAAGTAACCAGATCTCCTTACTATGAATATATTGTTCTGGCACAGCTGAAAACTAGACATGAACTTTTTATATGAAGTGTAACAACCTGCTACTAGTTAGCGGGGGTAGAGGGGTTGCAGATCGGCCACCTGGCTCATAACACCCATAGTAATATGTCCCTTTTGATTGAAGGCAGGACTTACTAATGGGGGGGGGGGGGGTTTGATGGTGAGCCAAGTATAAGTATATAGCTCAGTTTTGTATAATTAAGGAAAGTGAAAATTACTTCCAAATTTGTCATTTGTTCCTATACATATACGAACCCTTTGCTCTTTACTATGGAGACTCACCCTCAGGTGGCTGGAAGTCAGGGCCTCAACTGGCTGGGAACTTGATCTTGGGTACGACTCTGAGCTCGTGATAGTGACTGGTGATATGAGAGGAGTAACCTGATACCTCTTGAACTCTCATTCTGATAAGCTATAGAGCTGACGGCCAGGGTAATCATGGTGAATGAATGAAAACTAATAAGAATTTACCAAGGTAAGAACATTAGATTGAAAGCACTCCTCTTACTTGACAATTGCATTGCTGGACTCTCCCTTGTAGGGAGGACAGGGACATAACAAAATATATCACATATTTCAGACTACACAAGGGAAATAGTAGTTACCTACAGTCAGAGGTAGGTTAGCTTGCAAAGTACTCCAATATGTAATGCCCCGAGAATGGAGGAATATGAAGGAAGAAAAGGCCAGTCTTTCTATCCATTCATCCCAAACTAACACAGGGTTACGTCTACCCTCAGCTGACTGCTACTTATCCTTTACAGGAGCTGAGGTAGCTTACACCACTTGTTGTGCTGCCACCACATGATCTATGGAGAAAATATCCAGGCTCCTGTGGGTTATGTCTCGCACGTAATGGGCTATAAAAGTGTTCTGAACATACCAAAGTCCTACCTGAAGGACCTGCACCACAATGAAGTTTAATTTCAATGCTAGGGACATGCTTACACCCCTAACATAGACAACTCTGGGTGTAAATTCCAGTTGAGGAGAGTGAGGGTTCAAAGCCTGGTCGATGGACCGGTGAATCTCCTCCAAGATCATACTTTAGAGATTCTTGTCCAGACCCTTCCCGTGTTTACAAAGAGGCTTTGATGCACAGGCGATTTCCAGTTGTTCATTTTGAGATCGTGCCTCAATGATCTCGTGTGACATAGTAACCGGCTACATGACGAAGACTCAAACTTTGGAAAGGACTAAAGCTAGGATCTGTAACAATTGGATTCAGAATCTTGGCAGCAACTCAAGGACGAAGTTGAGTGTTATCTCACCCCTCACTCCTTAACTGGGCTATGTCATAGAAGAGACTATGTCTCTCGCTGACCTTCATAGTGGAGACCCAAAGCGAGAAGGAAAAACTGTCTTAAGAATGAAATCATAATCGGAAGACTGACAAGCAGTATGAAAGGCTCTCCTTTCAGATAGTGCACACAGGAGCTATGCTCCAGGGAGGTGGTCTAAGTTTTGACAGGGGACCAGTAAGCTCTGAGCTCTGAATTTGGAGAGAGAATTCCGTCGAGGAGGAATGTAAATGCCGTTCAATCTAAAGTCAAAGCTCAAGGCTGTGTGGTAGCTTTTTATGGCTGAAACTGAGCAGGGTCTTTCCTCCCCGAGGTACAAAAAGAATTGTTATCACTGAGATAGTGGCATCGAGGTGAGAGGCCTCTTTCCACAATATCAACCTTAGAAGATAGCTCACTTTGCCTGACAGACAGTGAAAGACAACCTATGGAGGTATCCAGACTAACTTTTCGCTACTGCTCGTGAAAAGCCCTTCTATGAATAACCTCCAGGTGTAGAGTAAAAAAAAAAATGACGCCCTTCTCAATTAAAGATTGAGAAGATCTACTTCCTTGAGGGTTGGTAGTCTACACCCACCCCCTCAGGACTCACTTTTGCTCCAACCTTACTGGAACTCGGAAGTCCAGAGAATTCCTGTGTTGAGACCAAATGGTTTCCAGGTGCCACCAGAAGGAACTAATGCATAGGCAGCCGTAGGGAACCAGACTTTCCAAGGTGGTCAGATGCCTTCTGTGCCAGTAAGTCTCTCAATTGAAGAAGGGAGATGATGCTTAACCGAGTCTCTCTTCCTGATTTTGTACAGAGTAACTTCACTTCGTTAGTGTTTATTTGCATTCTGGATATACCTTTTCTCGTGAAGGTCGTAGAAAAGACTTCTAGTAGTTTATGCTGATACCCTGATTGTGGCAAAAACTAAATGATTGCCCCAGTATAAGAGAAGTGTCTCCCCAAGTCTACTAGAATTAACCACTTGTCTAGGTAACGAGGAGAGCAAGTGCTCGTGAACACTCAAAGTGGTATGGGCAGGCTGAAGCACAGTCTCTTGTACTTCCTTGACATTTGAAATCCAGTGTGATATCAAGAAGTCTTTTGGTCTGACCTAACCATTACCATCTGAAGGGCAACAATCTACGCTGATCCCTTCATAAAGGAACTGGGCATCATGAGAGAGAGAGAGAGAGAGAGAGAGAGAGAGAGAGAGAGAGAGAGAGAGAGAGAGAGAGAGAGAGAGAGAGAGAGAGGGGGGGGACATAGTATCTCACGTGGAGGAATGAGACCATCTGAGGATCGGCCCCAGGGGGCTCTCACCTTTATCCCCTGCTCTTTAGGCATCCTCCCACTGGTAGGTCGGGTGGAAGGAATACCCCTTCTTCGCGGGAGATCACATCTTCCACTCTGCCCAAAGTGCCCTTTTATGCACGGCTTGCTTTCCTATGACCTTGTCTATGAATGGAGTATGCCCTCTGTTCAGGTGGCACCATTGACTTTTACCTCTGGAGCCGTGATCCAGGCATGTTAAGAGCTTGCATCGTGGCTCAGGAAATGGAAAGATAGTTTGTACAAGCTAGTCTTCACCAATGATGCCATTAGCTACTGAGATTGCCGACACGTTCTCCTCGGATCAGAATATTAGAATGCTTCTGAGGTGCCTGCGATGAAAAACTACTCGGCTAGTACATCAAGTCTCACCTAGCGACTGTGTATGCATAAAACCCTGAAGGGTCAGAAGGCTAAGTATGAGCAAAAGGCCAGCCTAACTCTCAAGTGAAAACTAACTTCCACCCGAGTGCAAAAGGGCTCTGAGAGATAGCTTAAAAAGCAGACTTTCAAAGTTGACTGCTGCTATGTCAGACATTCAGTTGCAAAGCAACTGTTTTCAAAAGGCAAGGTTGAAATATTGTCTCAACTACACTTGCTATGACGCCAGTTCTTTGTGTGTCCACCCACGAACCGGTAATCACCGAAAGAACCAACTACCTCTCTAGCGGATTTTTTAGATTAACGCAAAGCTCCCTCATTGATCACTGCCAAGCAGGCAATTGGTTGTAAAGCAACTACTACCAAAAAGCTAGCATGTGACCAGTAACCACAGACAGAACAGACTGCCTCTCTCGAGGGTTTATGATCCTAAGACTACAGAGAAGTTACAGCTTCTGTTTATCATTGCTGGCCATTAACCAAACTACAGAGTTAAAGGAGTATTGAGACTCAGCACGTCTCCAACTCCAGGGGAGTAAATGCCTGAGACTCAAGCATCAGTAGGCAATCCAAATCCCAAAAATAAAGTTAACAAGGTCCCCAATAGGGGCCTGAGACTAAGAAAGGAGATTCTTCTTCATTGGAAACCCCACAATGAGAACAGAGCCATAGGTGCCCTTCCAATGTCCAGGGCCACAAGTCTTGGAAGCACAGTCTTGCAGAAGGAATCCTGCCTCCCTACGCTCCCGGGGCTCAGCCATGAAAGAGACAAAAAGAGAGGATGTCCCCTCATGAGGAGTCTCCCGTAGAGGCGAAGTCTGTGGTGGGTCTACTGGGGCACACAGTAGATGTTCATAAACGAGACTTCTCTCTGAGACCCCGAACAGCTGCCCATTTTTAGATGAAAGATATCCCCTAAAAGAGGTGTACCCTGTCTTGGATCTCTCCGTTTCTTGATCAGTATAACTGGAATAAGTTCCAGTTGTTCCCTAAGGGAACAGACTCATGTTGAGAAGTCTTGAAGTCTGAGTATTTCTGACACCTAGATGAATTATCCGGAGTCAATGGAGAACCTGACGGGGATGGAGGGGGAGGGCTGCTTGGAAGCAGCCCTCCTATGTCCGGGTTCTACGGGTGGGCACAGGCTTCTTAGGGAACCTGACCCTTCCCCCCCCCGACCCCCCCGAGGGATACGTCCATTGGTTCAGAAAAGGCCCACTAATGTGTTGGAATATTATAAAATATGCCTGAATCCCAGCTGTCATGAGGAGCTGTAACCATGGTATGCCCTTCGTGAATGAAGGGACATCTGTAGGCCCCTATTGGACAATCACAGGTACAGGCTTCTCTTCAAGAGTGTACTGAAGTACGCGCATGCCCGTGAGATAACGCACTCAGCTGCCAAAGCGATCAGACTTTTGCCGGTAGTAGCAGCTTGCCGGTTAGTGAGCGTGCATCGAAGTATAAAATTCTACTGCCCAAAAAGGAACTGGTTATTCACGAGTCATAATACAGTGAACATACAAGTAAACACTCACTAGAGAGCCTACAGGAGATTTTTACGTTGCCTTGCATGCTCCTGAAGCAGGCCGCACATGCTCGAGAAGATAAGAGCAAGGAAAGGTGGCTTGTCTGTGAATGCATACTCACAAAAACAGAAAAACAGCCAACGCTTCCCCCGAGGGGTAACTGCCTAAGGAAAGTACCAAGGAAAATCGGCCTCGTAAAGTTTGCAGACTCATTGTGCCTACAGGTTGGAAATACAGGGAGTCAACAGCCACCATCACTATGGTGCTCTGAAGAGCTCTGCTCCCAAAGGCTAAGGCAAGGTACTGAGGAATCAGGTACCCACCTCCGAGGCACTCGAGGGGACAGACCACTCAAGCGAGGAAGCCCTCTCACCTTGGTGAAAAGGGTAACCTGACCCTGAAGATACAGAAACAAAGTTCCTCCTGCTGAATAGACTTGGCATGCTACGGCCTAGCAAGGACTACAAGGAGAACCTGCCCACAACTCCTCTAGAGAGTTTCACAAAGAACACGAGACCTTCTGGATCATCAATCTTATTCGTTTGCTCTCCAAAAGAAGACAGAACAACAGAGTCAGCAGGAGGGAATGAGGCGTTGGAGAAAGAAGTCACAAGTTCTTCACCTCTGGGGAAAACCCCAAGGGACATGAATCCCTTTTAGAATTCTTTTTCCGAACCTCTTTCCCAAAAGTGAGGTTACAGTCAGTTTTATTTAGGGCTAATGGTGGCGAGAGATGGCACTCCACCCAGCCAAAAACAAAAGTGACGCAATACACTGGGTGAGTGTGCAAGCGGGGTGGCTGGTCAGCCCCCCA
>NC_090757.1:54908402-54978402 GCF_036898095.1 Palaemon carinicauda | reverse complement strand
AATCTTTTTAAAAATTCTCCTATCCTTGGCTTTCTACGATTTCAATCTATCATGCATAAAGTTCCAAAATTGTCTAATTTTTGATGAATCATTCAAGTAATTATAGGATTACCATTTTGAATATTAAAAATTCAGGAAACTTCATTCTGGAAATATTTATTTCACTATAAGCAATTAAGAGATTATTATCATGTCCCCATTACCATTCTTACAATCAACTTACATGTATCCAAATCCTCTAATTTTAAATTAACTAAATTTATAAAGGTTAATCTAACTTAATAACTGTTTTACATAATGTAACTTTTCTGCACATAGTAAAAATTACAAACTTGAACATTTGAAACCACTTACAAGATTTTCTTTAGAAGGTGGATTTCAGTAATAATGCTCTTTTCAAATTATAAATATAATCACTACATCATGAATATTCCTTAAATCAAGTTGAATGCTGCTTTACTAAAATAGGAGATACTATGCTATACATCATATAACATTAATATATCTTATATGTCCACAATATATCTATCTATCTATCTATCTATCTATATACATATATATAATATAAATAATAAACAAACACACACACACATATATATATATATTATATATATATATATATATATATATATATATATATGTTTATATAATATTTTTGGAGATTACTAAGTAAATCTAAAAGATTATATGGTTATATCCTAGTCAAGCTAAGGAACTAATCAAAACGTACAACTAATAAACTGCAAACCTATAAATCTTGATCAAGCATAAAATCCTAATAATTAAGGACATTTCTATTTGGAGAATTCACTTATGATTTACTTACCTTGAGACATACAAACTTGGTAAGTTCTTGTCATAGACTGAAATAGAAATCGAATAGTTGCCATAATTACTATCTGTAGATAAATCTTGGAAGATCATTTTCGACCACTACTTTTTTATATACCGGTAAACGTAATTTTCATAACATAATGTTAATTTCTATACTCTCTTGAAGTTCATATTGCTACCTTTACCCCCAAAATTTGATGATAATTTCCCCATTTTCTTTCCTTTCAATAGACACATACATCTAATAAAGCAATAAACACCTGTAGAGGTTAATAAAAACAAGTACACTACCAAAGTTTTGTTACAAAATTTTGAAGTAGATAGCATGACATTCTTGCTGATTCCCACACTGATTGAGATGGGACACCAGTAAAGGAGAGAGCTATGCCAAGAACAAAATCAAAATGTGTAAATAATTAGAATCCCAGATTGTTTTTCCAACCATAGTTGCAATATATAAAAAAAAACTATAAATTGATTGAACTCTGAAAATATAAAAGACCACATCACCCTGCCATTTCAACAAGAAACCCAGGATTCTTCAAAATATGTCTACTGAACATCAACATGGTACACAATTGGACTGCTGCTAAAATATTTTCCAAAGAAACATTTCCATTTGATTATTTTTTTCTAGGTTCACACCTAAACCTTAGAACCTTAATCTTCAAAGCTTAAAAAAAATTTAATCCATTTCTTGGCTAGTTTCTTCGACCAAACTTTTAACTAAGAATGACATTGTATTTGTGGACAGAAGACAAATTGGAATTCTAATCCCACATTACCAAATTAAGGACACTACATGTAATGTCCATAGGTTGTCCAAAATATATTAAATGGCCCTTACCAGACAAGATAACAGTTATTCTTAAAGAGGGGAAGTGAAAAAAATAACAAGACTCTTATCCTTAAAAGAATATTCAGCTCTGAAGGAAGGAAAAAATTCGAAACCATCTTATTCTACTAAACACCACCTTAAAAGATGGTGATGATCATCATCACCACCACCTATACCTATTTACGCAAAGGGCCTCGGATAGATTGCACCAGTTGTCTCTATCTTGAGCTTTTAAATCAATACTTCTCCACTTACCATCTCCTACTTCACTCTTTATAGTCCTCAGCCATATGGGCCTGGGTCTTCCAACTCTAATGCCTTGTGGAGCCCAGTTAAAAGTTTGGTGATTGATTGATTGATTTAAGGTTTTCAGGCATCCTAACATCTAGGGTCATTGACGCCGATATCATTTAGTTTATATATATAAAAAATTAAAGAATATTCAATTAAAACCATAAAAGTTAATAAGTCATTATAAAAGTTAGATAGTTTTCAAAAGACCCGCTTCTGAAACAAATCTAAAAATGCCACTTGCATAGTAGGACACATCATGTCCAAGAATCTGGGCAAGGATGAACCTGCCACCCTCACCTCGAGCCTCTAACAAATATCTATTCCGCGTTATTATAATTAGGGCATTCGGTAAATAGATACCTCACTGTTAGAGATACCAAACAGTCGTCACAATACGGTTGGTGTTGGACCTTCAGCAGAAACTCGTGTGTTAAACGAGTGTGACCAATACGGAGACGACAAAGAGAAGTCTCCCATTTTCAGGGCATCATGTTATACCTCCAAGGAGTTATGACATTTGTTACCTCTCTCATTTTATTGCCATCTAGACTATCCCAGTGCTGTTGCCATTTATTGCAAAGCAATTTCTTGATGTTAGGTAGATAATCATTACACGGAATAGGATACTTTCTTGGCAGCAACTCGGATGCAGCATTCTTTGCTAGTGAATCTGCCTTCTCATTCCCAGACACACCTACATGTGCTGGAACCCAACAAAATCGAACCATTATACCTCTGCGTCCAATAATAAAGAGCCATTCTAAAATCTTTAAAACTAGAGGGTTACTAGGTTTAAAAACTTCTAAAGCTTGAAGGACACTCCTTGCATCACTAAAAATTGTAAAGTTACCCTCTTTCTCCAATGCTATTTTCTCAATAGCGATTAATATGCCATAAAGTTCGGCAGTGAATATGGAAGCTGTGAGAGGAAGTGCACCTCTACAATTAAAATCCTTACTATGTACTCCAAATCCAACGCCAGCATCAGATTTGGAGCCATCAGAATATATAAAAGTCGATCCTCTATGTTCTTCAACATGTTCCGTAAAAAGAGACCTGGCTTCTAGGTCAGTCATATTCCTCTTAACTCCAATAAAGTATTTACAAAAAAATATCTCTGGAAATTTCCAGGGAGGTGTTGATGATACCTTGAATGGAAGTACCTTACTTCTAATTATATCCAGACTGTTTAATAATCGTTTCACCCGAAATCCATAAGGTTGGGGAGATTTTGGGTGCAACTCAAAGTATGATGTGTGTCTCACAAGGCTTGCAGTCTGAAAGGCTAAAGAGTTGGGGAGTCTTTGCAATCTAAACCAATACCGAACAATGGAAGACATTCGGTAAAGGTCTAGAGGTAACTCTCCAGCATCAACAAGGAGACTTGGGATAGGCAAGGTTCTAAATGCTCCCGTGGACAATCTAATACCTGCATGATGTATTGAATCTATTATCTTTAACCGGCTTGGGGTGGCTGAAGAGTATATTTCACATCCATAACTAATTTTGGAAAAAATCAAGGCCTTGTATAATTTTAAAATAGCATTGCAGTCTGCCCCCCATGATGTGTGGGACAATACTTTTAAAATATTCAGAGCTTCAACACATTTAGCTTTTAGCGCTTTAAAGTGAGAAACCCATGTAAGTCTACAATCAAATATCAAACCTAAAAATTTGGTTTCCGACACACATGGGATCCGTTGACCTTTAATGTATATATCCGGGTCTGGATGTGCTCCCCGGATACGACAAAAATGGACAATGGTAGTTTTACTTGTTGAGAACTTAAATCCATTCATGTCAGCCCACTGGATAATTTTGTCAATAGAGAGCTGTAGTTTTCTTTCAACCATTGCCATTCTGGCTCCAGCAAATGAAATGGAGAGATCATCCACAAATAATGTTGAGAGAACATCCTGGGGAATTGCTGAGGATATCCCATGAATTGCTAGTGCAAAAAGGGTTACACTCAGCACACTACCCTGAGGAACTCCTCCTTCCTGGCACTTACTCTCTGATAGAGCTTCCCCAACTCTCACTTGAAAAACTCGATGTGAAAGAAATGCCTGAATAAATAGTGGCAGCTCTCCTCTCAATCCGATTTCATGAATGGTTTTAAGTATACCATATCTCCATGTGGTATCATATGCCTTTTCAAGATAAAAAAATACTGTAACATGGTGCTGTTTGGAAGCAAAGGCTTTACAAATAGAAGACTCAAGTCGTATCAACACATCAGTCGTTGAGTGCATTTTTCGGAATCCACATTGAATCGGTGATAAAATACCTTCCTTTTCAAGGTACCATAACAGCCTTGCATTGACCATCTTTTCCATGATTGTATATAAACAAGATGTCAATGCAATAGGACGATAGTTTGCTGCTAAAAACCTGTCTTTACCGGGTTTTAAAAAGGCTAAAATAATGGCTAGTTCCCAAACACTTGGGTAACTATGATCATGCCATATTCTATTAATAATGCTTGAAATAAATATCTTTGTATTAAAATGTACATGTTTAATCATTGCATATGGAATTCCATCAGGTCCAGGGGCTGTATCATTGCAATGAGCAAGTGCTCAATCAAATTCTCTTTCAGTGATTGATTGATTGATTTAAAGTTTTCAGGCATCCTGACATCTGAGGTCATTGACGCCGGTAACATTTAATTTATGTATACAAAAATAAAAAATAAAATAAAATAAAAAATAAAAGAGTATTCAATTAAAATCATAAAAGTTGAATGTCATAAAAGTTAAATATTTTTCAGAAAACCTGCTTCTGAAATAAATCTAAAAATGCCACTTGCATGGTAGGACACATCATTTCCAAGAATCTTGGCAAGGATGAACCTGCCACCCTCACCTCGAGCCTCAAACAAATATCTATTCCTTAAGTTGTTATAATTGGGGCATTCGGTAAACAAATGCCTTACTGTTAGAGGTACTAAACAGTCGTCACAATACGGTTGGTGTTGGCCCTTCAGCAGAAACTCGTGTGTCAACCGAGTGTGACCAATACGGAGACGACAAAGAGACGTCTCCCATTTTCGGGGCATCATATTATACCTCCAAGGAGATATGTCATTTGTTACCTCTCGCATTTTATTCCCATCTAGGCTATCCCATTGCTGTTGCCATTTATTGCAAACCAATTTCTTGATGTCAGGTAAGAAATCATTACAGGGAATGGGATACCTTTTTGGCAGCAACTCGGATGCAGCCTTCTTAGCCAGTGAATCTGCCTTCTCCTTCCCAGACACACCTACATGTGCTGGAACCCAACAAAATTGAACTGTTATACCTCTCCATCCAATAATAAAAAGCCATTCTAAAATCTTTAAAACTAGAGGGTTATTAAAATTAAAAACTTCTATAGCTTGAAGGACACTCCTTGCATCACTAAAAAATGTATAATTACCCTCCTTCTCCAACGCTATTTTCTCAATAGCGGTTAATATGCCATACAGTTCGGCAGTAAATATGGAAGCGGTCAGAGGAAGTGCACTTCTACAATTAAAACCATTACTATGTACTCCAAATCCAACGCCAGCATCAGATTTGGAGCCATTAGTATAGATAAAAGTTGATCCTCTATATTCTTTAACATGTTCATTAAAAAGACACCTGGCTTCTAGGTCTGACATATTCTTCTTATCTCCAATAAAATATTTACAAAAAGATATCTCTGGTAACTTCCATGGAGGCGTTGATGATACCTTGAATGGAAGTACCTTATTTCTAATTATATCCAGACTATCTAATAATCGTTTCACCCGAAAGTCATAAGGTTGAGGAGATTTTGGGTGCAACTCAAAGTATGATGCGTGTCTTACAAGGCTTGCAGTCTGAAAGGCTAGAGAGTTATGGAGTCTTTGCAATCTAAACCAATACCGAATAATGGAAGACATTCGGTAAAGGTCTAGAGGTAACTCTCCAGCATCAACAAGGAGACTTGGGATAGGCGAGGTTTTAAAAGCTCCAGTAGACAATCTAATACCTGCACGATGTATCGAGTCTAATATTTTTAACCGGCTTGAGGTGGCTGAAGAATATATTTCACAACCATAACTGATTTTGGAAAAAATCAAGGCCTTGTATAATTTTAAAATAGTATTGCAGTCTGCCCCCCATGATGTATGGGACAATACTTTTAAGATATTCAGAGCTTCAACACATTTAGCTTTTAACGCTTTTAAGTGAGAAACCCATGTAAGCCTAATATCAAATATCAAACCTAAAAATTTAGCTTCTCTTACACATGGTATCCGTTGACCTTTAACGTATATATCCGGGTCTGGATGTACTCCCCGGATACGACAAAAATGGACAATGGTAGTTTTACTTGTCGAGAACCTAAATCCATTCATGTCAGCCCACTGGATAATTTTATCAATAGAGAGTTGGATTTTTCTCTCAACCATTGCCATTCTAGTGCCAGCAAATGAAATGGAGAGATCATCCACAAATAATGTTGAGAGAACATCCTGGGGAATTGCTGAGGATATCCCATTAATTGCTAGTGCAAAAAGGGTTACACTCAGCACACTACCCTGAGAAACTCCTCCTTCCTGGCACTTACTATCTGATAGAGTATCCCCAACTCTCACTTGAAAAACTCTACGTGAAAGAAATGCCTGAATAAATAGTGGCAGCTCTCCTCTTAATCCGATTTCATGAATGGTTTTAAGTATACCATATCTCCATGTGGTATCATATGCCTTTTCAGGGTCAAAAAATACTGTAACATGGTGCTGTTTGGAAGCAAAGGCTTCACAAATAGAAGACTCAAGTCGTATCAACACATCAGTCGTTGAGTGCATTTTTCGGTATCCACATTGAATCGATGATAAAATACCTTTCTTTTCAAGGTACCACATCAGCCTTGCATTGACCATCTTCTCCATGATTTTACATAAACAAGATGTCAATGCAATAGGACGATAGTTTGCTGCTAAAAACTTGTCTTTACCGGGTTTTAAAAAGGCTAAAATAATGGCTAGTTCCCAAACACTTGGGTAACTATGATCATGCCATATTCTATTAATAATGCTTAAAATAAAGAGCTTTGTATTAAAATGTACATGTTTAATCATTGCAT
The DNA here is from genome assembly GCF_036898095.1 of Palaemon carinicauda. Classification (NCBI taxonomy): domain Eukaryota; kingdom Metazoa; phylum Arthropoda; class Malacostraca; order Decapoda; family Palaemonidae; genus Palaemon; species Palaemon carinicauda. Next base: position 54,971,336 of record NC_090757.1, on the reverse strand, counting down.
ATGGAATTCCATCGGGTCCAGGGGCTGTATCATTGCAGTGAGAAGTGCGAATCAAATTCTCTTTCAGTGAAAGGAGAATTATACGACTTCCCTTCTTGTTGCAAAATTTAAAATTTTCTTTTCTTCAGTGCTCCTATACTGGTGACCAGGGGCTCCTTCACACTTGCTGGATACATTTGAAAAATGATTAGCCAGGGCATTGCTAACTTCATTTGCTTCAGTTACATACTGGCCATTCACCTTCAACACTGGTGGTGGGTTAGGGGTGAATTTGCCAGCTATCTTTTTTACTTTCCTCCACACAGAAGATGGTGGTGTTCTACTGTTAATGGAGGAAACAAAAGACATCCATGACTGGCGCCTTGCTTCTTTCATGGCACGACGGAACTGTGCTCTACATTTCTAGTACATAATTAAATTCTCATCAGTTCTGCGTTTACGCAATCGTGTTAAGAGATCTTCTTGTGGCTCTGTGGAGGGCAGTTAGTTCTGAAGACCACCACGGGACTGATCGTCGTTTGAATAACCCTGTTGTTTTGGGAATTGAATTGACTCCTGCTGTATGAAGAGTTCCATTCAGTAAGTCTATGGCATCATCGATATTTTCAACCTGTTCAGCACCCCCCTCAATTTCGCTTAGCTCACGAAATTTTTCTCAGTCCGCCTCGTCAAAATTCCATCGTGGCGATCTCTGTAAAGGTGGACCATTGTTGGTGTTTATAATGATTGGTGCATGATCACTAGTATGCCAATCATCTAATGTCCTCCAATCGAAGTCGAGAAGGCAATTAGAGCTTACGATTGATAGGTCAATACATGACAAGGTACCTGTCTGGACATGAAAGTGTGTGGGCTCTCCTGTATTAAGGAGTCCCACATCTTCATTTTCCACAATTGATGATATGATATTTCCCCTCGTGGTTGCTAAAACATCACCCCACAAAGGATGTGTACCATTCAAATCTCCAAGTAAAAGAAAAGGTTGAGGGAGTTGTTGAATCACCTCCACTAAGTTATCATACAAAATGTTATCATTTGGAGGCAAGTACAGAGAACAAATTGTATATTTTCTCCCTATGTCAATTGTACAACCACTGCCTGCAGAGGTGTACGAATAGACAAGAGAAACTTGGGGAACATCTTGACGAACGTATACGAGACTTCCGCCATGGCTCCCCACTTGGTGATCATATGGTGTCCTATAATATATTCGCGAGGACAAGGGGTATTAGCATCAAGCTTGCTCTCCTGTAGACTTACAATTATGGGGGAATGCTCGTAAACTAAGAGCTTAAGTTCTTCATATTTGGCCCTTAAACCCTGACAATTCCTTTGCAAAATGGAGGAAAAAACTATGGTTTATTTTTTGGAAGAGCTTTTAGATGAAGTCTTCCTATTAGCAATTTTTGATCTAATACTATTTCCCGGTGGTTTTATTAGAGAGGGTCTTGATAAATATGGTTTTTTGTTTGTGCTTTTCTTGTTGTCCTTCTGATCCAATTGTTGAGGGGGATGGTGGATCTCAACTTGAATTTCTGATTTATTTAAATTGTCTTCTGGGTGATCAGAAACATCAACAGACAAAACATCATATTTATTTGATGTCATAACTCTAATATTTCTTATGGAAGGGGGTGAGAGAGATGGAGGTCTCTCTCTTTTCCTATTTATAGGTGGTGAGGATCTACCAGGTTTTTGCACCTTCCCTACCACAGGTGCACCTGGTAACTTTGTTTCGGGTGGAACATCCGTCAAATCAGGCAAGAACATGGCCTGAGAGAGGTTAGTACTATTGCTGGTAATGGGGGATGAAGTTTGTATAGAAGTGGGCAGTGTCGCAGTTTTAATACACAGTGGCAAAGCCTTGGAAGGTAATGTGCTTACTTTGTCACGTAAAACTTTACTATCATTTGATGATGTATTTCTTTTCTTGGAATTACTGGCAGCACTATGTGGGTTCGATGTCTCCTGTGGTATATTTTCTCTTGATTTCAGTGCCTTTGCATAGCTGTTTGGTTTTTTTCAGTAGTCTTTTGGCATGTCCTACACTTATGTGTTCTATACTGGATTTGTTGAGGGCTGCTTCTTCAAACTGATAAATCTCGCAGCTCCTATCAGTGGATTTATGGTTTGAATTGCAATTCAAACAGCTGGGCTCAAGTGTACACTCTCCATGATAAGGACTGGCACAGATGCTACACATTTTTTCGTTTTTACAAACTTTAGAAGGATGTCCAAATTTGAAACATTTGAAGCATTGTAAGGGCTTTTGTTTAAAAGGTCGAACTTTTATTCTTTCATTTTCAATATCGATGTGGAAAGGCACATCAGCATCCTGGAACGTAAGGATAATCATTGACGTCCCAGGAATCTTATGCACTTTCCACACTGTTAATGGGCACATGGCTAGTATTTCCTCTTCTGTAAATTCATACAGATCTTTATTGAAGACTACTCCCCTTCCGTAACTAAAGTTTAGGTGGGGTTTGACATCTAACTTATCCTCATCACTGCTTGTCGTAAGGTTAGACAGTATTACTGATTGCGTGTATGATTTTGCATAGATTAGGAAGCTATTTTTCCCAAAGCGAGATATATCACCTGGTGCAATGGTTCCTACCTTTTTCTGAATTAGTTTGCTAATTTTAAAATAATTCCCATTACTCCCTTTAGGCTCGGCAACAAGCCACATTGGTGGTTTTGGCTTTCTTTGGGGGAGCATAGTTAAATCGATATCTTTCTCAAACCAGTCAGCAGGTCTATATACATCCAAACTGTTTGGTATCTTATCACATAGGGCACCCATGACATTTAAGTTATTAATTTTGATATCATTGATGTTACATATTGCATTGAATGCTTCTTCATGATTATTTTAAGTTATCCATGAATGCCATTTTTCATTTTCAAGTTTCATTCTAATTTCTTTTATCACTCCATAGCATCTAAATGCTTTATATATCATATCATAATCAGTATTTATTGGAATTTGGGTAACATGAAGGATTCTTAGCTTCCCTTTGTTACCCGACTTAATTGGTTTTAAAACATTAGTAGAGGGGTCCTTTTTTTGTTCCTAGGTCGTCAACAGAATTTTCCTTAATTGAATTAGCAGAGGTCGTCAACAGTGCCGGGGGAGAGTCAGCGTATCCAGGGGATGGGGGTTCATTACTTAAAGAATCCATTAGACGAGAGAGAGAGAAAAGGGTTAGTTTGATGTACCTGCTCGAGAATGTTAGGCCATCACACGTCAGAAAGGAAATTTGCACTCTCCACTATCGGCACAATGAGAGTATACTTCCCAGATGGTCCACTCCATACCCTACCCAAAGGATAGCATCAAAACAGATATAGAGGCACAGGTGTAAGCTGAACCCGCCTGTTAGGACTGAGACCAAGAAATTATGGAATCATCCTCCCCATATCTGTAATGACGGGCTTCCGGCCAAAAGCCGAGTGTCCTACCCCAAGCATTGGATCCCCCTGGATTCCGAAGACCCAACACTTGAGAATAGTTCCGCCAAAAAGGTCCAAACCATCTTCGGGATGGCTGAAATCATCCAATACTCTCACATGTAGCTTTGAATGCAAACACCTCCCAACCGTGATACCTCCTCCCACTCATCAAAGCAGGCAGCAATAAAGGATGTATGAACATCCCCGCCGGGGCTACAATGGATGTAGAAACATCCAAGCCATAGGAAAAAAAAATAATAAATATATATTTACATAATATATACACATATATAATGAGGGAAATTTTTCTCATAGAGTTTGGAAAGCAAGACGAAAGAAAGTTTATGAAATTAGGATAAGGTCGAAGTAATATTGAGAAAAAGAAAAAGGTGAAAGAGAGAAATTTAGATTCGAACTGGGGGAGCAATTTCCCCAAGTTCGTGAGCTCATCAAGGCATTCTCTCATTAAGAGGGGGGGTAAAAGTTTGGTGAAGTCATCTCTCTTAGGGAGTGTGAAGAGCATGCCCAAACCATCTCCATCTATGCCTCACCATGGTCTCATCCACATATGGCACTCGAATAATCTCTCTTATAGTTTCGTTTCTAATTCTGGTTAGCCATTTAACTAGCAATATTCTTCTGAGGGATGTGTTCTCAAATAAGAAAAAAATACAGTAACACCAATCTCACTAAACTGATATATAGCCTAAATTTTGAATGTAATTTTAGGCGATTTGATTTCCAAATACTTGCAGTTTATTACGCGTTTAATTAAAGTCAATACTAATTGGAAAAAAAAAACGTTTACATGTGAAATCTGCAAGTTAAAGGTTTGCCAAGGATTTAAAACTCAAACCTTCTAAATATTGTAAAACAATATAAAAAAGACTCTAAAAACAAGACCTGATCAATGGAGACCTTTAAATACTAACATGAATCAAGACATCTTTTAAAATACCTAAACAAGAAAGGTCTTATCTCAGATGATTGAGTAGGAGAGAAAGAATTGAAATATATCCTGTAAAGGCTGGGAACTCAACCATTTTCCAATTTCTAGAAATGACGAAGACAATGACCATTCCCTTGGAAGCTCTATATTCTTTCTGCTTAACCGAACTTTAAATTTACACTACAAATTTCAATCAGATCATGCAGCATACTTCCTAGAGAGGTACCGTGCAGCCTACGAACATTTACAAAATTTCTAAACAATAACTGTCACCCTACATGAGACATACAAAGAATGTGCAACAAGAGCACCCAAAAACAATTCCCATGCACAGCAATGCATAGGATTGCTAGATATATAGAGCAACAGGCTGGCTAGGTTTGGGTACCTAACTGAGCAAGACCACAAAAAAAAAAAATTCCTATGCACAGCAATGCATAGGATTACTAAAAATATGGGGCAACAGGCTGGCTAGGTTTGGGTAACTAACTCAGCAAGACCACCCAAAAACAATTCCCATTCACAGCAATGCATAGAATTGCTAGATATATAAAGCAACAGGCTGGCTAGGTTTAGGTACCTAACTGAGCAAGACCACAAAAAAAAAATATCCTATGCACAGCAATGCATAGGATTACTAAAAATATGGGGCAACAGGCTGGCTAGGTTTGGGTAACTAACTCAACAAGAACACCTAAAAACAATTCCCATGCATAGCAAAGCATAGGATTGCTAGATATATAGAGCAACAGGCTGGCTGGGTTTGGGTACCTAACTGAGCAAGACCACAAAAAAAAAAAAAAATCCTATGCACAGCAATGCATAGGATTACTAAAAATATGGGGCAACAGGCTGGCTAGGTTTGGGTAACTAACTCAGCAAGGCCACCCAAAAACAATTCCCATGCACAGCAATGCATAGAATTGCTAGATATATAAAGCAACAGGCTGGCTAGGTTTAGGTACCTAACTGAGCAAGACCACAAAAAAAAAATATCCTATGCACAGCAATGCATAGGATTACTAAAAATATGGGGCAACAGGCTGGCTAGGTTTGGGTAACTAACTCAACAAGAACACCTAAAAACAATTCCCATGCATAGCAATGCATAGGATTGCTAGATATATAGAGCAACAGGCTGGCTGGGTTTGGGTACCTAACTGAGCAAGACCACAAAAAAAAAAAATCCTATGCACAGCAATGCATAGGATTACTAAAAATATGGGGCAACAGGCTGGCTAGGTTTGGGTAACTAACTCAGCAAGGCCACCCAAAAACAATTCCCATGCACAGCAATGCATAGGATTGCTAGATATATATAGAGCAACAGGCTGGCTAGGTTTAGGTACCTAACTGAGCAACACCACAAAAAAAAAAATCCTATGCACAGCAATGCATAGGATTACTAAAAATATGGGGCAACAGGCTGGCTAGGTTTGGGTAACTAACTCAGCAAGACCACCCAAAAACAATTCCCATGCACAGCAATGCACAGGATTGCTAGATATATAAAGCAACAGGCTGGTTAGGTTTAGGTACCTAACTGAGCAAGACCACAAAAAAAAATCCTATGCACAGCAATGCATAGGATTACTAAAAATATGGGGCAACAGGCTGGCTAGGTTTGGGTAACTAACTCAGCAAGACCACCCAAAAACAATTCCCATGCACAGCAATGCATAGGATTGCTAGATATATAGAGCAACAGGCTGGCTAGGTTTAGGTACCTAACTGAGCAAGACCACAAAAAAAAAAAAAAAATCCTATGCACAGCAATGCATAGGATTACTAAAAATATGGGGCAACAGGCTGGCTAGGTTTGGGTAACTAACTCAGCAAGACCACCCAAAAACAATTCCCATGCACAGCAATGCATAGGATTGCTAGATATATAGAGCAACAGGCTGGCTGGGTTTGGGTAACTAACTCAGCAAGACCACCCAAAAACAATTCCCATGCACAGCAATGCATAGGATTGCTAGATATATAGAGCAACAGGCTGGCTAGGTTTAGGTACCTAACTGAGCAAGACCACAAAAAAAAAAAAAATCCTATGCACAGCAATGCATAGGATTACTAAAAATATGGGGCAACAGGCTGGCTAGGTTTGGGTAACTAACTCAGCAAGACCACCCAAAAACAATTCCCATGCACAGCAATGCATAGGATTGCTAGATATATATAGAGCAACAGGCTGGCTAGGTTTAGGTACCTAACTGAGAAAGACCACAAAAAAAAAATCCTATGCACAGTAATACATAGGATTACTAAAAATATGGGGCAACAGGCTGGCTAGGTTTGGGTAACTAACTCAGCAAGACCACCCAAAAACAATTCCCATGCACAGCAATGCATAGGATTGCTAGATATATATAGAGCAACAGGCTGGCTAGGTTTAGGTACCTAACTGAGCAAGACCACAAAAAAAAAAATCCTATGCACAGTAATACATAGGATTACTAAAAATATGGGGCAGCAGGCTGGCTAGGTTTGGGTAACTAACTCAGCAAGACCACCCAAAAACAATTCCCATGCATAGCAATGCATAGGATTGCTAGATATATAAAGCAACAGGCTTGCTAGGTTTAGGTACCTAACTGAGCAAGACCACAAAAAAAAAAATCCTATGCACAGCAATGCATAGGCTTACTAAAAATATGGGGCAACAGGCTGGCTAGGTTTGGGTAACTAACTCAGCAAGACCACCCAAAAACAATTCCCATGCACAGCAATGCATAGGATTGCTAGATATATAGAGCAACAGGCTGGCTGGGTTTGGGTAACTAACTCAGCAAGACCACCCAAAAACAATTCCCATGCACAGCAATGCATAGGATTGCTAGATATATAGAGCAACAGGCTGGCTAGGTTTAGGTACCTAACTGAGCAAGACCACAAAAAAAAAAAATCCTATGCACAGCAATGCATAGGATTACTAAAAATATGGGGCAACAGGCTGGCTAGGTTTGGGTAACTAACTCAGCAAGACCACCCAAAAACAATTCCCATGCACAGTAATGCATAGGATTGCTAGATATATAGAGCAACAGGCTGGCTAGGTTTAGGTACCTACTATGAGATTCAGGGCCCCTGTAACACGGTTTTTTGGACTTTGCTCCTTATCAAATCATCGGATGTAGCTGAAAGTTGACATATGTATATTTTACAACCACACACACATTTTGTCAGCATTATCAATAACCTAAACCCGATAGTTTTAATTTTTATAGAGTAAAAATGATCTAGCCGACGCCATGGCCAGTGATAACGAGCCAAGAGTCGAAAACATTCATTACGTAAGCAATGTAAACACCTTTTGACAAAATTTTGCCCCGCCCATCCACCAGACACCCATTCACCTTGCTCCATCTGCTCTGAAACCCATAACAGTCAAGAATGGCTAACAGGATTTGGAATTGCTCCCGTGGTTGCGAAACTGAATTTGTCTTACGACTTACAACTTTAAACAGTCAAGAGAAAGCCCGTGGCCATATTTACTATAGCCTGAATAGGTAATTATTCCGTTTCTAGTTTAAATCGAATGTTTATGGTCTGTTTTGTATTTAGCGTAACATGATTATAATACTTGTAATGCCATTCAGGCTTTTGAACATTTCCATTAACTATTCACTATGCCACCAAGAGAGAGAGAGAGAGAGAGAGAGAGAGAGAGAGAGAGAGAGAGAGAGAGAGAGAGAGAGATTGTATGTAAACAGTCTTTATATAACTATTTTTGTTAAAATAAGAATTTTGTACTAAACTCTCCATCAGACCAACGGATCATCCGATATCATTTCTTTTCTTCTTCTTAGGCCGTACGACCGTGTTGGCTATGTTTTGGGCATGACTGCATTTTGAAAATAAATCATGAATAGTTTTAGGAGTTTTATTTGTACATCTAATGGGAATTTGTAGAAGTAAAGTGAACATATTTCATTTATCCTTTAAAAGAATTACTACATGTAGCAAAACTAATAGTAGTAAAGATGATAATGCAATGAAGGAATGATACCATACTTTATCTTTAGCTTCAACATCGGCAATAACATACCCAGTTGCCATAATTTTTCAGCTTAATGAAATAACACATCATCTAATGTTAAACTTAATTTCTGAGGAGGCCGTGGCTTATTGCACAGTGAAAAAAAAAAAAAAAAAAAAAAAAAAAAAAAAAAAAAAAACATTAGTAAGACTTTATGAATGGCGGAACGATACATAAATGTGGGTGGGGTATCTGTGCTAGCGTAGTAATATTACTGTAGCAGTAGTGCCGCAACAGTAGTATACATGAATTAAAAGTTTAGGCCAACTGCTGGGATCTTTGAGGATTATTTAGCACTTCTTACAACTACTCGAGAAATGTGTTTTTATAGCTAGAATTTAAATTTTCTGATCCAACAATGCCCTTGATAGCCTTCAGTGTTATCCTGAATTATAACGAGGCCAAAGTGGGTGGAGCCTCATGATGTCATCATTCTGACGATAATAATTATTGGTGAAGGTTTAAAGCCAAAATACGGTACCGGCTATTTTTTTTTTTTTACAGTAAATAGGTAGGTAGATAGACAATAAATAAAAATTGCCTGACATTGGATATAGCAGTTATCAAATCAAGCTTGTCTACTACGTTTTTGAAAATTACCAACTATTCACTACACCTTGTCAATCTGATTGTGACCTATAAAGTAGACTAATTTCTTATGAAACTTATTTTGGGAGTTAGACTAATAATCGAAGTGTTTTTGTATTTCTTACCATATTTTGTTGGTTTGTTCATTATGACAATTATCAGTGGAGGGGTTTCAGAGTTCATAAAGGTGTACTGCTTTGCTTTTATTTAAACTTTTGTGTCATTGTTGGCAGAGGTATAGCCTTCGTTACGTATAGCCAATCATCGATCAAGAAAGAGGGAAGAAATGCCATCATAAGTTACGTAACAAGTGCGTTCGAAACCTTTTCACTTTTACATTATAAGTACCAAATTTATTCAACCTACGTAATGCAGAATATAGTTAAAATTTATGTGTAGATATAATGTGCATTCTGAAGAAGCATTATATTTATGAAATTCATAGATAAAAAATTATTGCGAAAAAACCGTGTTACAGAGGCCATGAATCTCATAGTAACTGAGCAAGACCACAAAAAAAAAAATCCTATGCACAGCAATGCATAGGATTACTAAAAATATGGGGCAACAGGCTGGCTAGGTTTGGGTAACTAACTCAGCAAAACCATCCAAAAACAATTCCCATGCACAGCAATGCATAGGATTGCTAGATATATAGAGCAACAGGCTGGCTAGGTTTAGGTACCTAACTGAGCAAGACCACAAAAAAAAAATCCTATGCACAGCAATGCATAGGATTACTAAAAATATGGGGCAACAGGCTGGCTAGGTTTGGGTAACTAACTCAGCAAGACCACCCAAAAACAATTCCCATGCACAGCAATGCCTAGGATTGCTAGATATATAGAGCAACAGGCTGGCTGGGTTTGGGTACCTAACTGAGCAAGACCACAAAAAGAAAAAAAAATCCTATGCACAGCAATGCATAGGATTACTAAAAATATGGGGCAACAGGCTGGCTAGGTTTGGGTAACTAACTCAGCAAGACCACCCAAAAACAATTCCCATGCACAGCGATGCATAGGATTGCTAGATATATATAGAGCAACAGGCTGGCTAGGTTTAGGTACCTAACTGAGCAAGGCCACAAAAAAAATCCCTATGCACAGAATGCATAGAATTGCTAAGAATATGGAGCAACGGGCTGGCTAGGTTTGGGTAACCAACTGAGAAAGACCACCAAAAAAACAATTCCTATGCACAGCAATGCAAAGGATTGCTATAAATATGGAGCAACAGGCTGGTTAGGTTTGGGTAACTAACTTTGCAAGACCACCCAAAAAGATTCAATTGCATAGCAATGTGAAGGATTGCTAAAATTATGGAGCAACAAGATGGCTAGGTTTGGGTAACTAACTGAGCAAGACCACCCAAAAACAGTTCCTATGCAATGCAATGCGTAGGATTACTAAGAATAGGAAGAAGTAGGATGGCTAGGTTTGGGTAACTTAGTAAGACCACCCAAAAACAATTCCTTTGCACAGCAATGCATAGGATTGCTGAAAATATAGAGCAACACGGTGGGTAGCTTTGGGTAACTAACTGAGCAAGACAACCAAAAATCAATTCCTATGCACTGCAATGCATAGGATTGCTGAAAATATGGACCAGCAGTCTGGCTAGGTTTGGGTAACTAACTGAGCAAGACCACCCAAAAACAATTCCTATGCACAACAATGCATAGGTTTGCTAAAAATATGAAGGAACAGGCTGGATAAGATTGGGCAACTAACTGAGCAACTACTTCTATCAATTAGGCGACATCTATATTTACAAGAGGTCCAAAATAGGGGAATAGTTGTGCCTCAGAGACTGTCCCACCACTGAGGGTAATCCCTGTTCTCTCCCTTTATCGCAAATCACATAAGCTGATACATCCTCAAAGACCCTTTATGAAAAAGAATCATCATAAAAAGATTAAATAATCCAAAACTAAAATTAAATCCTGAACGTTTGTAAGTTTTTTCAAACGTATGTGGTCTAGTGATGATGGATATCTGAAAGCACAGATACGGCCCACATTATTTCATTGCCTCGCTTCATATTATCAAGCGATATCAATTACAGTATCTAAAAATAACCCTTTTGACCTAACCTCATTAACATAACTTTCAACTTAGACTAAAATATAAATTAACTTTTATCTAAAGTTAAAACCTTCAAACTAATCATATAAATCTTTCAATATAACATAAATTCAAAAGGTTTAAAAGAATTTTATTGAGACATTTGTTATAAAAATTTGTAAGTTTCTTGCTGATGGGTAATAAGGCAGGAAACAGATTGTAATCCAAGACGAGATTGACAGTGATCCATCTAGTAGGATGAAAGGATTTAACAATAAACGGGGAATTTAATTACGATCATTAAGTTAGCCTACTGTTTGAAACAAGGCAAGTTAAACCTGAAATATTACTCTGAATCAAAATCAAAATGGATTTCTGAGTTTCTATAAAAAGGAGCTAATGACGTTAAATTCCTAATATGACTAACAAAAACTAAACTTGTTAGAGTAGCAGTGCTGGCATCATTCCCTTTATAAGCAGCAAGGTTAGCTTTCCCTGTTAAAAGAAAGCCATAGAAAACACTGCAAAACTACAAAGGAAAGTAATTTCAAAGCACTCCCTACATTATTACACACAATAAGTAAACCAGCTTGCACTCCAGGCTTTCGTTTATAAGCAGCAATAATGGGCTCGAATCAGGGATTAGGTAACTGATAAGTTTTATACAAGTCAAAACGTCTTTAAAGATTTAAAGGCCACTCATGAATGACAGAAGCAAGGGAAAATGACATTGCCCTATCAAGCAGGACACTGTCCTAGAGACTGACCATATAAATGCATATGATCAGTGCCCAATCCCCCTCTCCACCCAAGCTAGGATCAAGGAGGGTCAGGCAATGGCTGCTGATGACTCAGCAGATATACCTGTAGGCTCCCACAACACACCCCCTTATCTCTAGAGGATGGTGAAGTTGTAGTGACTAAATGAACTAAGGAGTTTGAGCGGGACTCGAACCCCAGTCTAGCGTTTACCAGTCAGGGACGTTACCGCATCGGCCACCACAATCACTGAGATACAGAAGACTTGAAGACAAAATGAAATCAGAATTACATCCATTCTTAGGAAGGGTGAAGAAGGGGAATTGAGAGGTATATACTGTACAGTCTAGGAAGCAGCTATCTCCGAATACCTGGAGGAAAAAGCAGCAGCAGAACCTAGGGATTTTTTGGCAATAAGATTTAATTCAGCACAGATCACTCAGACCTGTTGGTTTTAACTGTTACATTAGCTACTGCATATAATTTGAGGTTCAAGGACAAGGTGTTTGTGTCGTGGATTTAAATTTTTTATCATTTGAGTCGACAATACTTCTTCGTGAATAGAAATAACCCACTATAATCTTCATACCTAATTCACAATAAGACTCTTAACAATAACAAAACCACGAGCGTTAACATTTATTCATCTACCGTAAACTCCTATAGGTTTAAAGGCCTAGAGACTGACCATATATACATATGATCAGCACCCAAGCTAAGACCAAGGAGGGCCAGGCCATGGCTGCTGATGACTCAGCAAATAGACATATAGGCTCCCCGAAAACCCCCATCCTTAGCTCACAAGGATGGTGACGTTGCAGTGACCAAAGGAACTAACGAGTTTGAGCGGGACTCGAACCCCAGCCTGGCGTTCACCAGTCAGGGAAGTTACCACATCGGCTACCACACCTTGCAATTGAACGAAATGCACTTTCCTCTAAAACTAGTAGCAACCAATCAGCTCTAGCTAACACTTCAGCAATATTAATCAACTAAGAGAATCCCATGATATGAAACTCCATTGAAAAATTTTAAATGAGGCTACTTAAAAGTGCTTACTTCAGCAAGTGGAGGAATATACGGATCCAAAATACCTACTCTGTCTTCTGCCTCGCTATTTCGAGGTCTCTAAGAGAGACTAGAAATGCGGGAATGCAGCGGTTTACCAGCAGAAGGATCTATAATACATAAGGAAATTGATGTTTTGCTAGAGAATCTCAACCCTGTAAGATGCAATAAACATTCATAACCCTTACAGAATGAAACATTACGACCACTAGACCAGTCCCAAATATAGAAATCAGGTTAGGCTAAGCAACCAGGCCAGAAAAGTCAGACTTATCGCCTACCTGCATAGACTCGCCAGCCTTCTGATGTTAAGAAAGGAAGAAAAAGAAGTCGAGAGCTTTAAGCCTCATCACAAACAAAACTTAACTGGTTAAGTGAGGATTTGGCATATAATATAGTCAACAACTACTATGGATTTACCCTTGAACTGAAAACAAGTTCCTACAGCACTTGAACTTGATACTATATTCCCAAGAGAAACAGTAGGGATCGCGCTCCTCACAACGATTATCTAAAACGGTGCGAGCCCTGTGCAGTAAAGCAATAAAACTTATCAGAATCTGGAAGGAAATACACGTCTGACTCACTTCTTACCATTAACCGCTAGATAGTTTCATTATTCTACTAGAGGCATGTGTCTATTGAAAGGAAAGAAAATGGAAAGTTATGCTTTAAATTTTGTAGGTAAACGTGGATAATCCGAGATTCTGGAGAAGAAGCAATATGAACATCAGAGGGAAAATGAACATCAGGAGAAGTTCATAGAAATAAAGGTCTAATATCAGTAATAGACTCAACATGAAGAATATGTGGAACATTTCATTTTACAGTGCATTGCAAGATTTACTTTCACAATTTTACGTGATATGAAAGGTTACTAATACTTTGTAATCTTGCGTGACTTGACCACATTCCCTCAATTCAAACTGCATAGACTAGACTGATGAAGTACTGATATTTAAACATTGTCTATTAAGATTATCTGATAAAATGTCGTGAGCTATCTTAAATGCCCTTTTTTTACCTAACATACTGTTCCTCTTTCGAAAAAATTGAACAGAAATATGGATGATTTACCCAAGATTAAAATTCCAAAATTTCTTAGGCTAATGACAATAAAGTGGTCTTGCCAAAAGTGGAATTTCCTGAGGTTATTATGGATTAGTTGATTAACTAACCTTAATGAGGCATTATTTCTAAGAAAGACGTTAGATGCAACTCTAATTTAGCATGAAAACAAAAAATTCAATATTTTTGACAAGAATAAAATCCACAGTTACATTTTCTCCATAATCTATTAATTTAGGATTGGGTAACTTTTTACCTATAAATCTTTAACGGGAGACAAAGTAAATACTTTATATAGAAATATTTTGTACGATCCGGTATTGGGTAAAATAATAGTTTTGCTGAAAAATTGCAATGAAAATAATTTCAATAAAATGACCAGTTCACTTTCATTTAAACATGGAAGGCCATTTTTACAGCCAAACATCAATGCTTTAGTGCTGGAAGGAAGATGTACTATTAAACAACTATGTTCTGTCTCATTTACTAGCAACCTAACAAGGCCCCAGTTCAAAACAGTTTATAAATGTCCATATTCAATATCTTTAATAGTGGCCATTAGAGAAGTGAAACACTAGATCATCACTAATAATTACTCTTCTTTTTAACCAAAAGATCATGCTTTGACAACATTATAGCTATTCAACAAGAGAAAATTAGTATCTTAGGAAATATGGCATTCTTTATTATCATTATTATTATTATCATTGTTGTTATTATTATTATTACTAGCTAAGCTACAACCCTGGCTGGAAAAGCAAGATACTATAGGCCCAAGGGCTCCAACAGGGAAAAGTAGCTCAGTGAGGAAAGGAAACAAGGAAAAATGAAATATTTTAAGAAAATCAACACCACCAAAATAAACATTTCCTATATAAAACTATAAATACTTTACCAAAACAAGAGGAAAAGAAATAAGACATACTAGTGTGTCCGAGTGTACCCTCAAGCAAGAGAACTATAACCCAAGACAGTGGAAGATCATGGCACAGAGGCTATGGCTCTACCATACTTTGTGAGATATGAAAGTGTAAAATCTCCTAAGTAAACTATCTTATTCATCTATTCTTCCATTAGTTACTACATCGTTGACATGACATTTCAGAGAATTTGTCCTTTGGGATTGATTTGTATAATAAGAGCAAGATTAATGCCGCAGAGTAACGATAAAATCTATGATTATCATATACACGAGAAACGATGAGTGAACTACTCTTACTTTCGTGATATCATTCCTAATACTAACGGCGTGTTTAGATGCTTTGTGATCAACTCTGTATCGTACAGTTACTTAAAATGATTTAACACCCGATTTAATATCGTGACAACCTACCCTAGAACATAACTAATAAAAAAAAAAAAAGTAGTGACGATATATAATGAAACGTTAAACTTAACTTTGAATTGATGACAGTTGAATCTTACAGCTTCCATCTTAATTGTTAACCTTGATAAGGATATACTTCAGCTCATATTGGGTCATCTCAGTTCCCGAAGCATCTATTTCCTTCTCATTATTATTTGGGAATCGGGTTTGGCACCTGAATTTCAAAAGTGCGGGTGAAGTCATGCATCTGAAAGAAACCAATATTTATACTCAAAACGTTCTGTACTATCAAGTCATTAATTAACAGGATTGATAATAGATTTTGTGTCTGAGTTGCTAAATCAATGGAATCTGTGTTTCTTGGACCCGGGTTCTATTCCCCGGCCGACCTGGGTCTCTAATCCCGAGGTAGAAAGAATCCAGATATTAGGAGTAGTATAATATATGGCTTATATGAATATGAAAACCACGTCTAAATGTGCAAAATTATAAAGGGTACTTATATGTATTATTATTATTATTATTATTATTATTATTATTATTATTATTATTATTATTATTACCATAACAAGCTAAGCTACAATCGTAGTTGGAAAAGGGGGGATGCTATAAGACAAAGGGTTCGAACAAGGAAAAATAGGTCAGTGAGGAAAGGAAACAAGGAGTTACAGGTAAATAAACAAACTACAAGAGAAGTAATGAACAATCAATATCAAATATCCTAAGAACAGTAACATTAAATATCCAACTCCATACTTTAAATATCAATACAGTGAACCCTTCTGAATCTTTAACTCGTCTATAATCTGAAGTTCTTCAAAGATATCTAAATGGAGAACACTGATAATGACAAGAGTTTGTAAAACAAAAATTAAAAATACAAATTACTCCTTGCATAACTATCAGCAACTATGACAGCAGCTTTGTGTAGTGTGAGATTGGTGCTTCCAAATTACTGTTCTTGAATATTGTTGACGACTATTCCTTTTAAAGTTAACAGTACTCATTGCATTAGTAATATCGCAAACGAATGATTAATTAGTCAATAGTTAAAATCTCATGATTAAAGAATACCAAAATATGCTTAAGATTTTTTTATGAGTAATTAAATCTGGTGTCTACAAAGAATTTTAAAAGTTAGAGCTGAAAAATTTGAAAATGTTTGTTGTTTAACTGGTGTACCAACCGTGTGTCACACAATTGTACATAATTCCTTTTGTATATATTATGCTTGTATCTTCGCTCTTCCCTCGCACTAAAAAGAACCAGAATAAACATGTCTGCGTGTCGCCTATGTAACATTGTCATTTTCTCGAACATGTAATTTCCTTGAGGTTTTGTATATAAAGGAGAGTGTTCCATAATAAATTAACTCAGTTGCTTTCACACTGCCTTTGAGTTCACAACCTTTCTCTCGGCACCGTCACATTGGTGACCCCAGAAGTAGACTCGCTCCCACCGCCTTCCACCCCCACCCCCCTCGCCCCTCCATCGTTGGTACTATGACGGATTCTACAGCAGTTGGCGCTGCGGCTGCACCATTGAAACTTTCACCGTTCGCCAGCGGAGGCATTTGCTTGGTTTCAGCGCGCAAAAGTCCAGTTTCGCATCAAGGGCGTGACTTGCTCAACCACCAAAGCAGATTATGTTCTCGCGGCGATACCCGAAGACACCTTCCCGGAAATATCCGACTGGCTTCGTGAACAAGGAGACACCCCAATAGCGTATGACGCCCTCAAAACATACCTTCTGCAGCAGATCTCGCCGTCGCCAGCCGCCCGTGTAGCAAAGCTTTTTCAGCTCTCGCAACAACCGTTGGGGGACCAAAGGGCCTCGCTTGCCCTCAGGGAAATGACCAGTATCGCTCGCCTTCAACCTGCCGCAGACGGCTCTCCTCGTGAGGTGAACCTACTTCGTGCCCTTTGGATACGCCGTTTACCCGGACCTATACGCGCTGCCATACCCGATGTCGATAGTTTACCCTTAAAGGACTTGATGACCAAAGCCGACGCCCTTATGGACAGCCACTTCAAGACCTCCATCAACGCCTCCACCCCTGACGAAGAGGATGCCTATTCAACGTCAACCGAAGCTGACATGAATGCCGTAGGACATACACGCCCACACCGTGACGTGCCGAAGCAGATACAAAGCCGCCCACCACCCACCAATCGCTCGCGCCCCAACAAACAACTTCTACAGCCACTTACTACCTCCCATCCACCGCAGTTTTGCTACTACCACTTCAGATTCCGGGCAACTGCGAAGAAATGTGCCGAGGATTGTCAGTGGCCAAAAAACGTGTAAGTAGGATATCGCTCATGGCGGTGGCCTCCCGTGTTTCTAATCTTTTCTTTTTACATGATGCAGGAACGGGCGTGCGATTTTTGGTGGACATGGGTGCTTGTCGTTCTCCTTTGCCAAGGAAACTCTTCAAGACACGACGTAGTCTGTCTACATCTGCTGACGTCCGCTTGGTAGCTGCCAACGGATCTGCGATCCCCACCTACAGTTACGAGAACCTCACATTATCGTTCGGAAACGGTAAATTCAATTGGAAGTTTCTCATTGCTGACGTCACAATGCCAATCCTCAGTGCGGATTTCCTCTCTCATTTCCACCTTCTGGTCGATATCGCCCACCGACGATTGGTCAACGCAGACTCATACTTGTCGACACCTCTTCAACCCGCCCCCTCTAACCTCGCTCTCCACATTAGCGCACCCACGGATGCCTACGCCCACCTCCTCACGTCGTACCCGGAAGTTTTCCGTCCAGAACTTCGCCAAACGCCCACGGTTCCTGCCAAGCACGGTATTTATCACCATATCAAGACAACGGGACCCCCAGTCTTCGCAAAATTCAGACGTCTGGCACCGGAACGATTGGCAGCCACCAAACAGACGTTCGCCGAAATGGAGGAAAAGGGGCTTTGTCAAAAGGCCTCCAGCCCATGGTCGTCACCCTTACACATCGTTCTGAAGAAAGACGGCTCCCTCCGTCCGTGCGGGGATTACAGGCGCCTGAACATGCAAACAGAACCGGATCACAACCCCCTCCCAAACATTGCCGACGTGACCTCCTACCTGCACAAAGTAAAGGTTTTCTCTACGCTCGATCTCCTGAAGGGGTATTATCAGGTGCCTATGAACCCAGAAGACATCCCAAGACTGCCATCACCACTCCGTTTGGTACATACACCTTCAATTACTCCTGTTTTGGCCTTCATAATGCTGGGGCCACGTTTCAACGTCTCATGGATGGCATCTTAGGGGACCTCCCTTTCTGTGTATGTTATGTGGACGACATTCTTGTGTTCTCCTCCTCAAAAGAGGAACACCTCCGTCACCTGCGCATCGTGCTCGACCGCCTGCAACAAAACGGCCTTGTAGTCCGGTACGACAAGTGTACCTTTGGCGCCAACGAAGTGTCGTTCTTAGGGCACCGCATCACTCCTGAAGGTGTCCACCCCCTCCCTGAGAAGGTAGCAGCCGTTCAGAACTTCCCCGTGCCCTCGACCGTCAAAGCTCTGCAGGAAATCTTGGGCATGATTAACTATTATTACCGTTTTCTTCCAGCCATTGCCGCCACTCTTGCTCCCCTCTACGCCTCCCTCAAGGGCAAGCCAAAGGACCTGAAGTGGGGTCCCCTTCAAGATGCAGCCTTCTGCAATGCAAAGAAGGCCCTATCAACTGCTGCGGCTCTCACTTTTCCTATCCCACATGCCCCTCTCCTTCTCTCCACCGGTGCCAGCGACGTCGCTATTGGTGCAGTACTCGCGCAGGTGGTCAACGGCTTGCCCCGCCCATTGGCCTTCTTCAGCAGAAAACTGTCCAAGGCAGAATCGGGTTATTCTACCTTCGATCGAGAATTGCTGGTGGTGCACTTGGCTGTCCGTCACTTTCGCCATTTCTTAGAAGGTACGCCCTTCATCATTCGCACAGACCACATGCCTCTGGTGAACGCCTTTACCCAACAGTCTGATGCCTGGTCCGCCCGGCAACGCCGACATCTCTCCGCCGTGGCTGAATACAATTGCACCCTTCAATACGTCCCTGGGAAAATGAATCCCGTTGCTGATGCCCCGTCAAGAAACACGTTGGTTGCCGTTCAACTGGGATTGGATTATGACGCCCTGGCTGAAGCCCAACAACAGGATCCAGAGTATCAAACATGTAGGACATCCTGCACGTCCCTCCGTTGGGAAGACTTTCCCCTTGAAGACTCCAACACCACCACCCTCTGTGACGTCAGTACAGGCAGACCGTGACCTTGGATTCCTGCTCCCATGCGCCGAAAGGTGTTTGATTTCATTCACGGCCTTTCACATCCCTCGTGCCGTTCTACTGCACAGCTGCTGAAGGCAAAGTTCATTTGGCACGGCATTTCTAAGGATGCTAAGGATTGGGTCCGCGCCTGTACTTCTTGCTAAACTTCCAAAGTACATCGACACACGGATTCAGGAGTGGGCACCTTTCCTCAACCTCAGCGTCGTTTCGCACACATTCATGTCGACGTTGTAGGCCCCCTACCCACATCACAAGGACATCGTTACCTGTTTACCGTCATCGACCGCTCCACCTGTTGGCCTGAAGCCATTCCCATGGAAACTGCAACGTCCGTCTCATGTACATCTGCCTTACTCTCATGATGGATTGCAAGATTTGGTATCCCTGAGCATATTACTTCTGACTGGGGAACCACTTTCACCTCTCAATTGTGGACATCATTAGCGAATCTCCTGGGCATCACCCTACATCAGACAACGGCCTACAACCCCGCTGCCAATGGAATGGTTGAACATTTTCATCGCACCCTCGAAGCAGCTTTGATGTCCGCTGCAAGGATTCCAACTGGTTTACTCAGCTTCCCTGGGTCCTCCTGGGACTAAGGACCACTCCTAAAGACGCCCTCGATGTCTCAGCACCTGAAATGGTGTATGGCGACCCGTTGGTCGTCCCTGCCGAATTTTTTCCTTCTACAACCTCCTCCGACGATCTCCAGTGCATACGTCACGTCGTGGGAAAATTTACTCCATGCCGCCAGACTTACAAGCACCCAGGAAGCATCACATACCAACAGACTTGCACTCTGCAACGCACGTCTTCCTACGCAACGACACTACCAACCCACCGCTAACGCCCCCTTACACGGGCCCTTTCCTTGTGATCCGACGCAATCTGAAAGCATTCCTACTAAACATTCGTAGCAAAGAAGACTGGGTCTCCATTGATCGTCTAAAACCTGCTTATCTCCTGCCAGATGACCCGCCTACAGTTCGCCTCTCTAGATCAGGGCGCCCTATTTAACTTGCACAGTATGTCATTTTTAGGGGGGAGCCATGTACCAACCGTGTGTCACACAATTGTACATAATTCCTTTTGTATATATTATGCTTGTATCTTCGCTCTTCCCTTGCACTAAAAAGAACCAGAATAAACATGTCTGCGTGTCGCCTATGTAACATTGTTATTTTCTCGAACATGTAATTTCCTGTTGCCTTGAGGTTTTGTATATAAAGGAGAGTGTTCCATAATGAATTAACTCAGTTGCTTTCACACTGCCTTTGAGTTCACAACCTTTCTCTCGGCACCAGAAAAATGTCCAATGTCCTCTATTGCCGTATTTCCGCATAAAGCTTTTACATCCAGAAAATATGACGTCACAATATCGTTACAATTTCGTTAAAACATGGTTTAATTGTTTATTTTTTTCATTGGAAATACCATATCGTAACCTTGTTATATATAATCTAAACAAAAATAATTAACCATAATCATATTTAAGAGTTAAAGTCTTAAGTCTCGAACAATTTTATATTCTTACTAAATACTGTAACCCTATGATATCTAATAAACTTGCGGTTTTAGTACTTGGATTAAAAGGCCAAATATATGTTTAGATAATAATAATAATAGATAAATAGTATATAAACACGGACTTCATAGCTACTGGCAACCCTTAACTAGTCTTTCTGTGTCCATGTGTGGTAAACTCGTCACAACATGGCCCACACCAAAACATGCAGTAGGTTGGCATGGGCTATAAATCTATTAGTATCTGTTTCATCTTTTAGGATAGTCTTTTTTTATTAATATATTCTCTATCAGGTACAAAGAATGAGAACCGTATTAATAATTTTTCATAGATTATGATTATTTGGTTCATCCATGAGAGCCGAGATACAACTGGGGAAATTCACTTCAGATTCGATATGAAGTAAAAGTTAGAATAAGATGGACAGTGAGTTGGAAACTTGATAAAAAAAATGGGGTAGAAAGGGCTCCAAAAAGGGTATGGAGCATGGAGAGTGGAGCAAAAATCCCAAGAAATGTAAAAAACCATCAGTAACGAAGATATCTGTCGAATAATGCCTGCATTTTATGAAGGAAAGATGGGACCTTGAAATATAGTGGAGGTGATTCGTCATGGATTAACTATCCCTGCACCATAATATTTCCTTATTTTTATCGATGGAAACCATGTAGATGTTGGCAGAGATCGCAAACTTCTTTTGTATCTGTTGCAAATATATCTTTCAGTAGGTGAAAACAGTACTTAGGCTGTAATTCATCATTGAAATTTTAGATAACCAACTATCAACTGCTAGTTTACTAATTAGGCTAACGGCTGAATGACCTTACAAAAGTTTCTTTCATTTGATGCTGCTTAAAAAAATACTCCAAAATAAAGTAAAACAAAATTAAATCACAAAACTATCACACCTGGATACAGCGGCATCAGAGACTGGAACCCAGGGCTGAGGCATGGAGCCGAGACTCCAGGTCACAGTTTGTGCTGGTCCATCAGCCCTGAGGGGCCCAAACCGGGGGTCAACGCAAGACAATATGGGGAACCCAGGTCCCTGTACCAAGGGACTAAGGCTGAAGGCCGTGATACAGGGTCACGGCCAAAGGCTCCTCTACTTGGCTCATGGGATTAGTGAAAAAAACACAGGAATTTTAGCCATGTCCTCGTTGGGCCGGCCCTGTCCCACTTGGCTAAAGAGGTAGCCCGAGACCCGAACTCTGGCCCTTCAGGGGGTGACACTTGAAGCCGTGGTAACTGCAAAACTGTCACAGGGGTGCGAAAACACAGTGTTGTAACATTTATCCCAATTGGTTAATCAGATAACCAGGGACCTGAGCTGTAGTGGTCACGACTCTGGACCCACAAAATAGCCCCATGAGAGGAGAAGTATGGGGGTAAAACACTTCAACCTGCTTGGATACCAAGGTAGCCCGGAATATGAGCTTCTGGTCGAAGCCCGAACCTGTGACCCAGGGTCATAACTCTGGCCCTGTGTATCAGCCAAGGGTTGGTGTGAACAGACCTAAAACATCAAGCTTGATTGGCTACTGGGAAAGCCAGGGACCCGAGCCCAACATAAGTGGGGCAGAGGCTTGATGACACTGCACAAGGTCACAGCCCGAGCCCCGTGTATTGGCCCTGAGGGGTCTAAACACAAAGTTACAAACAGTCTCGCTTAGCTACCGGGGTAGTCAGAGACATAAGCCTGATCCCCAAGAGGACTTTGGCTCAAGGCCCTGACGAAAGGTCACTGCTCTGGCCACATGCATCAGCCATAATGGTCCTATATATAGTGAGTAACATGAGACCCACCCCAAGGCTCAAGGCCATGACACAAGGTCATGGTCCTGGCCCTATGATTTAGCACCATGGGAACGAAACATAGGGCTGTGGCTCTCTCCTCAAGGGGTCAGATGCCAATGAGAAGTCTCCCACCCCTCCTAAGAGAGGTAGTGTTGAAGGAGCTATTTCCTACCATTACAGCTGATAAACCCTCCTCCATTTCATCTTAGAAGTGACATCATCGGAAGTCACTGAGGAGCAGAAGCTCAGGGCTATGATAATGGGTCTTGGGATCATGACCCAGGCCACATTCATCAGCCCAGTGGGACCAAAACACAGGACTGTGGTTCCCTACCAATAGGGGTCGAGAGCCAGAGGAGCCGTCCACCCCTCCTAAGAGAAGTGTCGAAAGTAACCCTTTCCTATGACTATGGCTGACATGCCTTCTTCCTGAAAAGGACGATGAAAAAGCGAAGATGGAGAAGGAAGAAGAACGCCCGGTTTCTTCCTCTTTCCAACCCTCCCTTCAGGGTCTGCAAGCAGAGGAGTCGAAATTTGAAAACCCACATGATGAGTTTCTCAAAGAGAAGAACCACAGGGGTTCCTCCAAGAGGAACCAAAACACCAGAGGAATAATGTCATGGGGAGGGAAGTCACACTTACCGGGAGCTGAATCTCCAGACTACTCAAGACACAGGGTTGAGGAGAGGTACAGGAGTGGTCAGTCAAGGAAAAGCATGGTAACCTGACCCGGCACCCGGGTAACAGGCACTCGACCCCAGAAATCCTGGGGAGGGAGAGACACTGCAAACACTAATACTAGGGATACAGTGATATGCCCTTCACCACTGGCATCACCAAAGTGACATGCCTTCTTCCTGAAAAGGACGATGAGAAAGCGAAGATGGAGAAGGAAGAAGAACGCCCGGTTTCTTCCTCTTTCCAACCCTCCCTTCAGGGTCTGCAAGCAGAGGAGTCGAAATTTGAAAACCCACATGATGAGTTTCTCAAAGGGAAGAACCACAGGGGTTCCTCCAAGAGGAACCAAAACACCAGAGGAATAATGTCATGGGGAGGGAAGTCACACTTACCGGGAGCTGAATCTCCAGACTACTCAAGACACAGGGTTGAGGAGAGGTACAGGAGTGGTCAGTCAAGGAAAAGCAAGGTAACCTGACCCGGCACCCGGGTAACAGGCACTCGACCCCGGAAACCCTGGGGAGGGAGAGACACTGCAAACACTAATACTAGGGATACAGTGATATGCCCTTCAACACTGGCATCACCAAAGTGACATTGGCACGGAGGGTCTTACCTGAAGGACCTAAGGAGGTCAAACCTCCTTTAGGCAACGCTCATCGTCAACTAGCACAATGGAGAAGTGCCATCAACTGAAATTAAGGAGCGGCAAATACCACCAGCATTTGAAATCTGCCGATAGAGGTTCAAGGGCATATTACTCCTGCTGCACACTCCCTGGGAAAATATCCAGGGGATCAAGCGCAGGGGCAGAAGGAAGAAGAAAAGCCGTCTTCCTCCCCTACAAAACATATGTCTGCTGCTACTGCAAGGCAGCCCTGACCTACACTTGGCACACTGGGATGATTGAGAACAGTCATTACCTTAGCAAGAACATAGAGAGAGCGTGGATTTACAGCCGGATTAACAGGAAACGCAAGGTAAAGTTCATCCTCCTACGACGTGTGTCTTGCTTTGCACAATCATCAAGTTAATGGCCAGTATTCACTTCCTAAAGGAAAAGACAATGAAAAGATCACTTGAGGATGTATCAGTATGTCTGTACTCGATTGGGCTAAAAACTTGAGTGTAGAAACTCTGATAGGTAATGGGGTGGGACTCCTCGCCCTTACTCGTACCTTTTGTTAACTCCCTCGTTAGCACTTTTAACAGTGGTCCAACTCACACGCTGAAAACTAATCCCTACATAAAGGAGTCAGGTTAGTATTTGTGTAAGAACAACTATCCTACTGCAGTGGGCTGTGTCTACCGACTTACCAGGGAAGCATCACTCACTCACAATGCCCCTTCCCTGCCATAAACTAAATTACTATGCCTCTTCTGAGACAAGTTTCATGGAAAATCAGCGTTATCACATGGGTGGGAAATTATTAACCAGGAAAAAACAAGGATGTGTTCTAACCTAACACCACACCTAGCACATCCTAGTGTGCTGGGTCCTCCTACTTGCTTACTATGGAGCTTCACCCACTTGCAAAGCCTCTTTCCTCCCATAACCTGATGGCCTTTCTGTTGCATGGAAACCAGTGCTTTCCGAAGGGGGGAAATTTTTCTCAAGGAAAAAACAAGGATGTGTTCTAATATAAACAGCTACACCTAACCTATCCTAAAGGGTTAAATCTTTCTCCTTACATACCAGTGGGACTTTACCCACTTGTGACAGCCCTTCCTTCCCATAACCTATATTATGATGCCATTCCTAATACAATCCCACATGTAAAACATTAATAAATGTTAAAAATCTACACTAATCATTACCTCAACTATAGGAGATCAAAGTTAAGGCTCCTCTGCACCTGGAGGGTCTACTACAGGGAGTTCACTTTTCATAGCTAGGCGGTAGGACAGAGAGTCGTGGAGGTGTTTATAACTCTCGTGCTTTTGAATAAATTTGCATAAATCATGAAAAAAAAAAAACAATTTAGCATAAAAATTGATGATGTAAATAATTTTACCTTTGGATGAAAATATAGGGATGAAGATATTGCTTTTTAATTTCCCTTTGTAGAATGTACCTCTCCACATCATCCCTAGCCTCTCGATATTCTTGGGATGTGAAAAGGTATCATCATAGTCAACAAAGGGTTCCGAGTGATTAGTCAATCATTAGCCAGAGATTTCTAGGCCTCCAGGAATCAGTATGAATTACACTCCCCACCTTCATAAAAGGCTTCATCAAGATCACAAAAGTATCTGCATTCCTTTATTCGTGGAATAAAAAAACATAGCTTTCATTTGGTCAGGCATTACACAGCTGGCTGACATGATATTATGACTATTCTGGTGGAAATCATTGTATGCCTAGGTATCTTTGGAAAATAATTTCGATGTTTCTTCCCACTCCATTAATGAACACCCAAAGCATATGATGAATTTGGTAGCACTCGAGAGAAGGATGTCAAAAATGTTTACATAGTAAAAGTAAAACTTCTGGAACTTGTGCAAAAATACTTTTCAGTTTCTAATTGGCTGGAGACATTAGGTAATCATTATATCTGAAAAAGTGAAAAGAGCTCCAACAAGCAATTATAAATATCACAAAAAAGCCAGAACCATGCGTTCACACTTACGTCGATTGAAATGCATGATATACAAAAATGGCCAGCACAACTATTTTTGAATAACTACTTCCCTTGTAGCTGGAAATTAAAGTCTCTTGCCATTATCCTTCTAGATAAATGATCATTATCATTATCACTAGCCTAGTGCTATGTACAGAATGGTACAGTCTTGGAAGAGTTGAATTCAAAGGATGGTCATAATTGTGGAAAATCTTAAGCAACATACAAAAAAAAAAAAAAAAAAAATAACAATGGCAGTGCCAGATTTGGAATTGGGAATCTAATAGACCGCAAGTTTTCGTCTTACAAATTA
This sequence comes from Palaemon carinicauda, assembly GCF_036898095.1. Lineage (NCBI taxonomy): Eukaryota > Metazoa > Arthropoda > Malacostraca > Decapoda > Palaemonidae > Palaemon > Palaemon carinicauda. The sequence continues at coordinate 54,944,787 of NC_090757.1, read as the reverse complement.
AGGGAGTCAGAAGCTGAACCCAAGACAAAAAAACTACTCAAAGCAATGTAGCATGAAAAACATTAAAACCTCCTCAGGATATATTTATCAACAAAATTTTTAAAAAGACTATCTCACATATGCCAATGTAAAATATTCTGAATAATTCAAATCTTTTTTTCATTCCCTTTTAAAATTCCCTAAACCAACGCCTAATTTAATGCTTAAGTTACATGCTAAATTCATTGGCGACTCTTTTCTTAGCCTTAAAAAATTTTTGTGTAAACTCGACATAGTAACTATTGGAGAGCTTCCTATAACCAACAAGTTACTACCAGTCACAGAGAGACACTGAATAGTTCACATTTTCATAGCACTGTGCATGAAACCTATCTTGAATTGACAATGCACACGGAAAGTTGGGGTCAGTGTACCTTCAAGCCAAGCAAAATCCAACATTTGTTTCATTTTTGTTTATGTCCATAACTCTAGATTGGCTTAGAATCTACCAGGCTATAGTAACACATGAGCTAAGCCTTTGATTAGGGGTTACACAGAACCTGATATAAATTAGTGGAGTCTTTTACGTTAGTTTAAGGAAAATTAAGTTGAGATTCATTATTGAATCACGCTTCACTTGCACTGCATTAGGTTATGGGTAAAGTATGATCTCACTATCCTAGATGAGGTGAGGGTAGGGTAGGGTAGATTCAGTAAGGCTAAGTTAAGGCAAGTTGGGTTAGGCTAAATTAAGATAAGGCAAGTTGAGTTAGGCTAAGTTAAGTTAGGGTAGGTTAACTAAGGCTATGTTAAGGTAGGGTAGGGTAGGTAAGGCTAGGTTAAGGTAGGGTAGGTAAGGTAGGGTAGGTAAGGCTAGAGACCCAAATGGCTGGACTCTGGAACACGGCTGATGAAGGGGGGTACATTCTGTAACGCCATCAAACTCAAACTAGGGATACTAACAACCCCGGCCCGAAGTGCGAGAGGCAGAGTACAGAGCAGCCGATGCGATCTAGGCTGCAATGCCCCCGGTACCCTGCATCATATAATGCAGACGTGTCCAGCAGTCCAGCCTTGGAGAATCACGAGGCACAATAAAATCAAAAGCTTCATAGAAGCCAAGGCCAAAGGAGCAGGGTATAGGACGTTAAATGAACCCCACATTTCAACGAGACAAGGGCTCCGAATTCCGGACTTAGTAGTCTGGAAAGACACCGAGGCAATTGTTATTGATTGCCAAGTGAATGCTGATGCTAACGTCAGGTCTCTCGAGGTGTTCGATGAAGCGAAGATCAGCAAATACAACAACTCTTGCATAAAGAACGCCGTCGAAGAACTGACGGGGACAATCCCCCTAGTGAAAGCTGTCACCGGGAACTGGCGGGGGGTATTGTCTCGAGAGACCATTAGCCTTTGCCAGAGGCTCAAGCTGCGGATAGAAGACATGGATTTACTTACGGTTAAGATCTTGGAGGGCGGCTTGTCCATATACGCCAACTATATGGGCATGTCGGGAGGAGGCGATATATCTTAGTGTTGTCGGCCACGAAGATCGACCATCTGACGTTCCTCCGGGGAGAATGAAAACTTGACTCCTCGTTGAGTGGAGATGGTCGCCGGGAGAGTTTGCGGCGAAAGTTGTGTAAACATCGGTATGTTCGCCGCAACTCTATTAGGTTTAAGGCTAGTTTTTAAGGAATTTAGGGATTAACATCTTCCAGGTTCCTTAAGGTACAGTAATACCTACTTAACTTGCAACTCGATCTCAGCAAGAGTAGGAAAGGAACCTAACCCTAGGGAGTTAAGAGAGGCACCAGCTGGTTTAGTTAGGACGTAACAATTTAGATAGGAGAGAGCTCTCGAAGTAGGGTTAGGGTAAAAAAAAAAAAAAAAAAAAAAAAAAAAAAATAGGGTAGGTAAGGTAGGGTAGGTAAGGTAGGGTAGGGTAGGTTTGGTAAGGTAGGGTAGTTGGGTAGGGAAGTTATGGTAGGGTAGTCAGGTAGGTTAAGTTAAGGTAGGGTAGTCCTGTAGGTAAGTTAATGTAGGGTAGGTAAGGTAACAGTAAGGGTAAGGGTAAGGGTAAGGGTAAGGGTAAGGGTATGGGTAAGGGTAAGGTAAGGGTAAGGGTAAGGTAAGGTATGGGTAAGGGTAAGTAAGGTATGGGTAAGGTATGGGTAAGGGTAAGATAAGGGAAAGTCAAGAAAGGGTAGGTAATGGTACGTAAGGTAATGGTAGTAATGGCATGCAAGGTAATGTTAAGTAGGTAATGGTACGTAAGATAATGGTAGGTAATGGTAGGTAAGGTAAGGGTAGATAAAGGTACATAAAGTAACGGTAGGATAAGTAATGGTATGTAATGGAATGGTATGTAAGGTAACGATATATAAGGTAATTTTTCATACGGTAATAGCACGTAAGGTAAGGGTAGGGTAAGTAATAGTATGTAATGTAATGGTATGTAATGTAATGGTAGGTAAAGTAAGGGTAGGGTAAGTAATAGTATGTAATGTAATGGTATGTAATGTAATGGTAGGTAAAGTAAGGGTAGGGTAGTTAATGGTACATAAAGTAAAGGTAAGGAAGGTAAAGGAACATGAGGTAATGGTATGTAAGGTAGTGATACGTAAGGTAAGGGTAGTGTAAGTAATGGCACGTAAGGTAAGGGTAGGTAACGTAAGGGTAGGTAAGGTAAGAGTAGGGTAGGTTATGGTACATAGGGTAAGGGTAGCTAATGGTGCGTAAGGTATTGGTGCATAAGGTATTGGTGCATAAGGTAATGGTACGTAAGGTAAGGATACGTAAAGTAAGGCTATGTAATGGTACGTAAGGTAAGGGTACATAGGGTAATGGTAAGTAAGGTAAGGGTACATAAGGTAAGGGTAGGTAATGGTAATCAAGGTGATGTAAGGGTAGTGGTACCGAAGGTAAGGGTAGTGATACGTAAGGTAAGGATTGTGGTACGTAAGGTAAAAGTAGGTAATGGTACATAAGGTAATGGTACGTAAGGTAAGGGTAGATAATGGTAGGTAAGGTAATAGTACGTAAGATAATGGTACATAAGGTAAGGGTATGTAATAAGAAAGGTATGGTTACATAAGATCATGGTACATAATATAATGGTAAGTAAGGTAAGGGGAGTGATGGTACGTAAGGTAAGGGTAGGTAATGATACGTGAAGTAAGGGTAGGTAATGGTTTGTAAGGTAATGGTTTGTAAGGTAATGGTATGTAAGGTAAGGGTGGGTAATGGTACGTAAGGTGAGGGTAGGTAATGGTATGTAAGGTAAGGGTAGGTAAGTTAATGGTACGTAAGGTAAGGGTATGTAATGGAACGCAAGGCAAGGGTATGTAATGGTACGTAAGGTGAGGGTAAATAGGGTAATGGTATGTAAGGTAAGGGTAGGTAATGGCAAGAAAGGTAAAGGTAGGTAATGGTACGTAAGGTAAGGGTAGCTAATGGTATGTAAGGTAAGGGTAGTGGTACGTAAGGTGAGGGTTGTGGTACATAAGGTAAGGGTAGGTAAATTAATGGGAGGTAAGGTAAGGGTAGGTAAGTTAATGGTACGTAAAGTAAGGGTAGGTAATGGTACATAAGTTAAGGGTAGGTAAATTAATGGTAGGTAAGGTAAGGGTAGGTAAGTTAATGGTGCGTAAGGTAAGGATGAGTAATGGTATGCAAGGTAAGGGTAGGTAATGGTACATAAGGTAAGGGTAGGTAAGCTAATGGTGCGTAAGGTAAGGATGGGTAAGTAAATGGGACATGAAGTAAGGGTAGGTAATGGTACATAAGGTAAGGATAAGTTAATGGTACGTAAGGTAAGTGTAGGTAAGTTAATGGTTACGTAAGGTAAGGGTAGGTAAGTTAATAGTAAGTAAGGTAAGGGTAGGTAATGGTACATAAGGTAAGGGTAGGTAAATTAATGGTAGGTAAGGGTAGGTAAGCTAATGGTGCGTAAGGTAAGGGTGAGTAATGGTACGCAAAGTAAGGGTAGGTAATAGTACATAAGGTAAGGATAATCAAGTTAATGGGACATGAGATAAGGGTAGGTAATGGTATATAGGGTAAGGGTAGGTAAGTTAATGTTACGTAAGGTAAGGGTAGGTAATGGTACATAAGGTAAGGGTAGGTAATGGTACATAAGGTAAGGGTAGGTAAGTTAATTGGACATGAGGTAAGGGTAGGTAATGGTCATAAGGTAAGGGTAGGTAATGGTCATAAGGTAAGGGTAGGTAAGTTAATGGCACGTGAGGTAAGGGTAGGTAAGTTAATGGCACGTGAGGTAAGGGTAGGTAAGTTAATGGCACGTGAGGTAAGGGTAGGTAATGTTACGCAAGATAACAGTACATAAGGTACGGGTAGGTAATGGTACATAAAATAATGGTACATAAGATCATGGTACATAAGATCATGGCATATAAGGTAATGGTACGTAAGGTAAGGGTATTGATTGATTGATTTAAAGTTTTCAGGCATCCTGACATCTAAGGTAAGGGTAGGTAATGGTTGTAAGGTAAGGGTAGGTAATGGTATGTAAGGTAAGGGTAGGTAAATTAATGGTATGTAAGGTAAGGGTAGGTAAGTTAATGGTATGTAAGGTAAGGGTAGGTAATAGTACATAAGGTAAGGGTAGTGGTATGTAAGGTAAGGGTAGTGGTACATAAGGTAAACGTAGGTAATGGTACATAATGTAATGGTACATAAGGTAAGGGTAGGTAATGTTACGTAAGATAACGGTAAGGTATGGGTAGGTAATGGTACGTAAGATAATGGTACATAAGGTAAGGGTATCGATTGATTAATTTAAAGTTTTCAGGCATCTTGACATCTAAGGTAAGGGTAGGTAATGGTTTGTAAGGTAAGGGTAGGTAAGTTAATGATATGTAAGGTAAGGGTAGGTAATGGTACATAAGGTAACGGTAGGTAAGTTAATGGTACGTAAGGTAAGGGTAAGTAAGTTAATGGTACGTAAGGTAAGGGTAGGTAATAGTACATAAGGTAAGGGTAGGTAAATTAATGGTACGTAAGGTAAGGGTAGGTAAGTTAATGGTGCGTAAGGTAAGGGTGAGTAATGGTACGCAAGGTAACGGTAGATAAGTAAATGGGACATGAAGTAAGGGTAGGTAATGGTACATAAGGTAAGGGTAGGTAAGTTAATGGTACGTAAGGTAAAGGTAGATAATGGTACATAAGGTAAGGGAAGGGTAGGTAGGTTAATGGGACATGAGGTAAGGGTAGGTAATGGGACATGAGGTAAGGGTAGGTAATGGTACATAAGGTAAGGGTAGGTAAGTTAATGGCACGTAAGGTAAGGGTAGGTAATGTTACGTAAGATAATAGTACATAAGGTACAGGTAGGTAATGGTACGTAAGATAATGGTACATAAGATCATGGTACATAAGGTAATGGTACATAAGGTAAGGGGAGGTAATGGTACGTAAGGTAAGGGGAGGTAATGGTACGTAAGGTAAGGGTAGGTAATGGTTTGTAAGATAATGGTACGTAAGGTAAAGGTGGGTAATGGTACGTAAGGTAAGGGTAGGTAATGGTTTGTAAGGTAATGGTACGTAAGGTAAAGGTGGGTAATGGTACGTAAGGTAAGGTTAGGTAATGGTATGTAAGGTAAGGGTAGGTAAGTTAATGGTTCGTAAGGTAAGGGTATGTGATGGTAAGTAAGGTGAGGGTAAATAGGGTAATGGTACGTAAGGTAAGGGTAGGTGATGGTAAGAAAGATAAGGGTAGGTAATGGTACGCAAGGTAAGGGTAGTAGTACGTAAGGTGAGGGTAGTGGTACGTAAGGTAAAAGTAGGTAATGGTACATTAGGTAAGGGTAGGTAAAATGATATTTTCCCTATAGAATAAATTTTTGAATATACTTACCCGGTGAATATATAAATAGCTGACGTCTCCGACGGCCCGACAGATTCCAAAAACTCGCGAGCGATCGTCATGAAGGTTGTGGGTGTGCCCACCAACGCCGACTATCGGCCAGATACCGCATATACTTCTCAACCACTCCAGTTCTTCTCCAGTCCGCTGGGTCTCTATCGGGGAGGAAGGGAGGGCCTTTAATATTATATATTCACCGGGAAAATATATTAAAAAATTTATTTTATAAGGAAAATATTTTTAAATATTAAACTTAGCCGGTGAATATATAAATAGCTGATTCACACCCATGGTGGTGGGTAGAGACCAGTATTAATACAATAAAGGAGTATATGCTCAAGAGTTTTTTGACAAATATTTCATAAAAAACCAACTTAAGTATAGGTACCTGGTAAGGAAGCTGACTCTGATGACTACTCTGCCTCATTAGTCCGCTTTCCTCATGAAGCCCAGCCATCCTCTCAGGATGCTGAAAGACTCCCAGGAGCTGTTATATGCAGGGCGAACACCCCTATAACAGGACCTCATCAATACCCTTAATCTGGGCGCTCTCAAGAAACAACATTTGACCACCCCCAAATCAAAAAGATTGCGAAAGACTTCCTAGTCTTCCGTACAACCCAAGACAAGATTAAAAAACATTACAAGAGAAGATTAAAAGGATATTGGGATTAAGGGAATGTAGTGGTAGAACCCTCACCCACTACTGCACTCGCTGCAACGAATGGAACCAGGGTGTAGCAGTCCTCATAAAGAGTCTGGACGTCTTTTAAGTAAAATGAAGCGAACACTGACTTGCTCCTCCAAAAGGTCGCGTCCATAATACTTCGAAGAGATCTGTTTTGCTTAAAAGCCACCGAAGTCGCTATTGCTCTCACTTCGTGAGTCTTGACCTTAAGCAAACAACGATCTTTCTCATTTAAATGAGAATGTGCCTCCCGGATTAAAAGTCTAATAAAGTACGATAACGCATTTTTAGACATGGGCAATGAGGGCTTCTTAACGGAGCACCATAAGGCCTCAGAACCACCTCATATTGGTTTAGTTCTAGCTAAGTAAAACTTAAGAGCTCTAACGGGGCACAGCACTCTTTCAACTTCATTACCTATGATTTCTGACAGACTAGGTATTTCAAAAGATCTAGGCCAAGGTCGAGACGGCAGTTCGTTCTTGGCCAAAAAACCAAGTTGAAGAGAACATATAGCTTTATTCGTAGAGAAGCCGATGTTCTTACTAAAAGCATGGATCTCACTGACCCTTTTAGCCGAAGCCAAGCTCACCAAAAAAAGTGTCTTGAGGGTAAGATCCTTCAGGGAGGCTGAATGTAATGGCTCAAACCTGTCTGACATTAGGAACTGTAGGACCCCGTCTAAGTTCCAAGCAGGAGTTGACATACGATGCTCCTTAGAGGTCTCGAAAGACTTGAGGAGGTCTTAGAGATCCTTGTTATTTGACAGATCCAAGCCTCTATGTCTGAAAACAGACGCCAACATGCTCCTGTAGCCTTTAATGGTGGGAGCAAAGAGAGAGCGAACATTTCTCAGATGCAGGAGAAAGTCCGCAATCTGCGCTACAGAGGTACTGGATGAGGAAATAAAGGAGGACTTGCACCAATCTCTAAATACCTCCCACTTCGACTGGTAGACCTTGATAGTAGATGATCTCCTAGCCCTCGCGATCGCTCTGGCTGCCTCCTTCGAAAATCCTCGAGCTCTTGAGAGTCTTTTGATAGTCTGAAGGCAGTCAGACGAAGCGCGGGGAGGCTTTGATGAAGTCTCCTTACGTGAGGCTGCCGTAAGAGATCCATCCGTAAGGGCAGACTCCTTGGGACGTCTACCAGCCATAGAAGTACCTCTGTGAACCACTCTCTCGCAGGCCAGAGGGGAGCAACCAACGTCAACCTTGTCCCTTCGTGAGAGGCGAACTTCTGTAACACCTTGTTGAGGATCTTGAACGGCGGAAATGCGTAAGCGTCCAGGTGAGACCAGTCCAACAGAAAGGCATCTATGTGGGCCGCCTCTGGATCCGGTACTGGAGAGCAATAAGTTGGGAGCCTTTTGGTCAGCGAGGTCGCAAAGAGGTCTATGGTGGGCTGACCCCAAGTCATCCAAAGACTCTTGCACACATCCTTGTGGAGGGTCCACTCTGTAGGGATCACCTGACCTCTCCGACTGAGACAGTCCGCCAAGACATTCAATTTCCCTTGGACGAACCTCGTCAACAGTGAGATGCCTCGATCTTTTGACCAGATGAGGAGGTCCCTTGCGATGACGAACAGAGCGTGGGAGTGAGTGCCTCCTTGGTTGGAGATGTACGCCAAGGCCGTGGTGTTGTCCGCATTCACTTCTACCACCTTGTTTCGAAGCAGACCCTCGAAACTCGTCAGTGCTAAATGAACAGCCAACAGCTCCTTGCAGTTGATGTGAAGGCTCCTCTGATCTGTCGTCCAAAGACCCGAACATTCCAGACTGTCCAGAGTCGCTCCCCAACCCAAATCCGACGCGTCTGAAAATAACACATGGTTTGGGTTCTTGACTGCCAGGGACAGACCTTCTTGAAGACGTATATTGCTGTCCCACCAGCTCAGGCAAGTCTTGACTGGCTCGGAGATCGGGATCGAGACCGCCTCCAAAGTTTTGTCCTTGTTCCAATGGGAGTCTAAATGGAACTGGAGAGGGCGAAGGTGAAGTCTCCCTAGAGAGACAAACTGTTCCAGGGATGACAGCGTCCCTAGGAGGCTCATCCAACTTCTCACAGAGCAATGGTCTTTCTCTAGCATGAGACGGACTTTGAGGAAGGCTTGTTCTATCCTGGTGGCAGACGGAAAAGCCCGAAAAGCTAGACTCTGTATCTCCATCCCCAAATAGAGAATCGTTTGGGAGGGAGTCAGCTGAGACTTCTCTATGTTCACCAATAGGCCCAACTCCTTTGCAAGATCCAACGTCCATTGAAGGTCCTGCAGACAGCGATGACGGGACAACGCTCTGAGCAGCCAGTCGTCCAGGTACAGGGAGGCTCGAATCCCCGACAAATGTAGAAATTTTGCTACATTTCTCATGAGCCTCGTAAAAACAAGAGGAGCAGGGCTGAGGCCGAAGCACAGTGCTCGGAATTGGTACACCACATTCCTGTATACAAACCTCAGATACGGCTGAGAATCTGTGTGTATAGGAATGTGGAAGTACGCATCCTGCATGTCGAGAGAGACCATCCAGTCTCCCTCTCTGACTGCTGCTAGAACGGATTTGGTGGTCTCCATCGTAAATTTTGTTTTGACAACAAAAACGTTGAGAGCACTGACATCCAGCACTGGCCTCCAACCTCCTGTATGCTTTGGAACTAGGAAGAGGCGGTTGTAAAACCCCGGTGATTGAAGGTCCGAGACTTTCACCACCGCCCCCTTCTCTAGCAACTGAGACACCTGCAGATGTAATGCCTGTCTCTTTGACTCCTCTCGATACCTGGGAGAGAGGTCTATAGGGACTTTTACTAGAGGAGGTCTCCGTACAAAAGGTATTTTGTACCCCTCCTTTAGCAACAAAACAGACTCCCGGTCTGCACCCCTCTTCTCCCAGGCCTGCCAGAAGTTGGTTAATCTGGCCCCTACCGCTGTCTGAGGACGTGGGCAGTCAGACTCTGCCACGGGAGGACTTAGATCCTCTCCTCTTACCTCTCTTACTATCGGCACGAGCGCCTCCCTTACTGGGAGCTCTGCCACGAAAGGGCGGGATAAATCTCGTCGCTGGAGTATCGAACTTAGGTCTAACGACATAAGAGGACGAAGGAGCAGCCTTACGCGCTGACGTGGCCATCAAGTCATGGATATCCTTTTGTACTAGAGACGCTGCGATATCCTTAATCAACTGCTGTGGGAACAAGGCAGAAGACAACGTCGCAAAGAGTAGCTCTGACCTTTGACAGGGGGTTACTCCTGCAGACAGGAATGAGCAAAGTCTCTCCCTCTTCTTAAGGACTCCTGCTGTAAACGTAGCAGCGAGTTCATTAGAGCCATCACGGATAGCTTTGTCCATGCAGGACATAATATGCACAGATACATCACGGTCAGCTGAAGAGATCTTCCTGTTCAAGGCTCCCAGCGACCAATCCAAGAAGTTAAAAACTTCAAAGGCCCTGTAAACTCCTTTGAGGAGATGATCAAGGTCTGAAGAAGACCAGCAAACTTTTGAGCGTCTCATGGCCAGACGACGAGGAGAGTCTACGAGGCTTGAGAAGTCTCCCTGGGCAGAGGCAGGCACTCCCAAGCCGAGAACTTCTCCCGTGTCATACCAGACGCTCGCTCGAGAAGCCAGTTTAAAAGGGGGAAAAGCAAAGGCTGACTTCCCCAAACTCCTTCTGGTCATCAACCAGTCGCCTAGTAAACGCAAAGCTCTCTTAGAAGAGCGAGAGAGCACTAGCTTAGTGAACGACGGCGTCGAAGCAGCTAGGCCCAGCGTGAACTCTGATGGGGGCGAACGAGGAGCAGCAGTCACAAAATGGTCAGGAAAAAGTTCCTTAAAAATCAGCATGATCTTTTTAAAATCAAGAGAGGGCTGAGCAACTTTAGGTTCCTCTCCATCTGAAAAAGTCCCCAAAGGCATATCAGTTGGAAGGGGATCAACGACTTCCTCATCCGACGGAACTTCGTCCGACAACTGCCGAGTCTCGTGATACGGAGAGACATGCTGAGGAGGCAACGCTTGACAGGCAATGTCAACAAGCGACGGAGCAGCAGCAACAGCTGAGGAAACGACGTCACGCCGCGGCTGTAAGGACTGAAAGTCTTGTGACTGACAAACAACAACAGCCTGAGTTGATTGTCGTTCGACATCACGTCGAGACTGCATTGACTGCAGGGTCTGAGCAGGCAAAACAACTTCCGACTGCGGCGACAGACGCTCAACGTCACGTCGAGGCAACGGAGTCGGTCGGCGAACGTCAGTGCGGGGCTGCGGTGGCAGCTGCTGAACGTCAGTCCGAGACTGCGGCAAAGGGGGTTCCACGTCACGTGACTGACGTGAATGACGAGGCACACGACTAGCATCGCGTTTCAAAGCACTAGAAACGTTAGCACTAACATCATACGGACGAGAAAACACTCGTTTAGGCGGCTGAAGGCCAGAGTCACGTTCATCGCACTGGCGAACCGCAAGCAAAGGATCATCGTGAACCTGTTCTTGCTCATAATCTTCCATAAGGGAGGAAAGCTTAGACTGCATGTCCCGCAGGACAACCCACTTCGGGTCAATGGGAGTCGGAACGGGTCGTGACGTCGGTAACGTCTGCGCTGGCAAAACATTGCCTCTACCGATACCCTCTGACTCCGTGTTACGCTTTCGCTTAACAGGCGAATAGTCATCCGATGACTGCAAGTGGTCAGAGCTGCCCCAATGGCTACAGCCAGGACGCTGGACCTGTCCTGAAGGGACTGACTTGCGCTTTAAGGGCCTAGATACCTTGCGCCAAGGTTTCTTATGCGACAAGTCGTCGAAGGACGAGGAGAACTTAGTCTCACCCGTCTTATGGTAAGGACGTTCTTGATGAGAAACGTCTGATACCAAAGAGGGAACGTCTGTACGTCGGTTTACACCTCTCGCCCCCTTAAGTCCTACGACATTACTTCTCCCTGGTGCAGGGGAGCCTGAAAGAGGTCTCGGACTAGGGGAGCGACAAGCACGAACAGACGAACCCTCGGTCGCAACACTAAACACATTTTGCGCACTTTTCACATTACCACTTAGATTTTCTGCTTTACCACTTTGACACTTCAACAACTTAACATCGGACATAAGCTGGTTCCTGTCCGAGGCTAAGGATTCAACCTTTTCGCCTAAAGCTTGAATCGCTAAAAACATAACCCGCATTGAAGGTTCATGAGTGCTAGCAGGGGGTTCAGGAACAACCACTACAGGGGAAGGATTAGGTTCAGGGGCATGGGAGGAGGAAAATTCCAAAGATCTAGATGAGCTTCTCCTCACCCTATCTCTTTCGAGCTTACGAGTATACTTTTCATACTCAAGCCACTCGAATTCCGACAAGACCACGCACTCCTCACACCGATCTCCTAATTGGCAGGATTTACCCCGGCAATTAGAACAAACAGTATGAGGGTCGATAGAGGCCTTGGGAAGACGTTTGATACAATCTCTCACACACTTGTGATATACAGGAGAAGGGTCAGCCATTTTGAACAACCAGAGAAAATCCAAATCAAAGCCAAGTTCATCAACAAGAAACACAAGCCAAAAAATGGTTTCAAGAGTTTTATTGAAGAAACACACCAACACAGCAAAAGCCAATAAAACAACCAAAACAAAGTACTTCACCAATTCGGTAGAAAACTCGAGGTCTAAAGCGAGCGGAACCAATGTTGTCGGTGACACCGACAGAGAAGAACTGCAGTGGTTGAGAAGTATATGCGGTATCTGGCCGATAGTCGGCGCTGGTGGGCACACCCGCAACTTTCATGGCAATCGCTCGCGAGTTTTTGGAATCTGTCGGGCCGTCGGAGACGTCAGCTATTTATATATTCACCGGCTAAGTTTAATATTTAAAATTAATGGTACGTAAGATAAGGGTAGGTAAGTTAATGGTACGTAAGGTAAGGGTAGGTAAGTTAATGGTACGTAAGGTAAGGGTAGGTAAGTTAATGGTACGTAAGGTGAGGGTAGGTAATGGTACATAGGTTTAGGGTAGGTAAGGTAATGGTAGGTAAGGTAAGGATAGGTAAGGTAATGGTAGGTAAGGTAAGGATAGGTAAGTTAATGGTGCGGAAGGTAAGGGTGAGTAATGGTACGCAAGGTAATGGTAGGTAATGGTACATAAGGTAAGTGTAGGTAAGTTAATGGGACATGAGGTAAGGGTAGGTAATGGTACATAAGGTAAGGGTAGGTAAGTTAATGGTACGTAAGGTAAGGGTAGGTAATGGTACGTAAGGTAAGGGTAGGTAATGGCACATAAGGAAAGGGTAGGTAAGTTAATGGGACATGAGATAAGGGTAGGTAATGGTACATAAGGTCAGGGTAGGTGAGTTAATAGTGCGTAAGGTAAGGGTAGGTAATGGTAAGTAAGGTAAGGGTAGGTAAAGGTAAGTAAGGTAAGGGTAGGTAATGGTACATAAGGTTAATTAATGGTAAGTAAGGTAAGGGTAGTTAGGTTAATAGTGCGTAAGGTAAGGGTGAGTAATGGTATGCAAGGTAAGGGTAGGTAATGGTGCATAAGGTAAGGGGAGGTAAGTTAATGGGACATGAGATAAGGGTAGGTAATGGTACATAAGGTAAGGTAAGGGTAGGTAATGGTACATAAGGTAAGGGTAGGCAAGTTAATGGTACGTAAGGTAAGGGTAGTTAATGGTACATAAGGTAAGGGTAGCTAAGTTAATGGTACATAAGGTAAGGGTAGGTAATGGTACATAAGGTAAGGGTAGGTAAGTTAATGGTACATAAGGTAAGGGTAGGTAAGTTAACAGTACGTAAGGTAATGGTAGATAATGGTACATAAGGTAAGGGTAGGTAAATTAATGGTATGTAAGGTAAGGGTAGGTAAGTTGATGGTGCGTAAGGTAAGGGTAGGTAATGGTACATAAGGAAAGGGTAGGTAAGTTAATGGGACATGAGATAAGGGTAGGTAATGGTACATAAGGTCAAGGTAGGTGAGTTAATAGTGCGTAAGGTAAGGGTAGGTAATGGTAAGTAAGGTAAGGGTAGGTAAAGGTAAGTAAGGTAAGGGTAGGTAATGGTACATAAGGTAAGGGTAGGTAATGGTACATAAGGTAAGGGTAGGTAAGTTAATGGCACATAAGGTAAGGGTAGGTAATGGTACGTAAGATAATGGTATATTAGATCATGGTACATAAGGTAATGGTACGTAAGGTAAGGGTATTGATTGATTGATTTAAAGTTTTCAGGCATCCTGACATATAAGGTAAGGGTAGGTAATGGTTGTAAGGTAAGGGTAGGTAATGGTATGTAAGGTAAGGGTATGTAAGTTAATGGTATGTAATGTAAGGGTAGGTAATAGTACACAAGGTATGAGTAGTGGTACGTAAGGTAAAAGTAGTGGTACGTAAGGTAAAAGTAGTGGTACATAAGGTAAAAGTAGGTAATGGTACTTAAGGTAATGGCACGTAAGGTAAGGGTAGGTAATGTTACGTAAGATACTAGTAAGGTATGGGTAGGTAATGGTTCGTAAGGTAATGGTACATAAGGTATGGGTATTGATTGATTAATTAAAAGTTTTCAGGCATCCTGACATCTAAGGTAAGGGTAGGTAATGGTTTGTAAGGTAAGGGTAGGTAAGTTAATGGTATGTAAGGTAAGGGTAGGTAATGGTACATAAGGTAAGGGTAGTTAAGTTAATGGTACATAAGGTAAGGGTAGGTAAGTTAATGGTACGTCAGGTTAGGGTAGGTAAGTTAATGTTACATAAGGTAAGGGTAGTTAAGTTAATGGTACGTAAGGTAAGGGTAGGTAAGTTAATGGTGCGTAGGGTAAGGGTGAGTAATGGTACGCAAGGTAAGGGTAGGTAATGGAACGCAAGGTAAGGGTAAGTAATGGTACATAAGGTAAGGGTAGGTAAGTTAATGGGACATAAGGTAAGGGTAGGTAAGTTAATGGGACATGAGGTAAGGGTAGGTAATGGTACATAAGGTAAGGGTAGGTACGTTAATGGCACGTAAGGTAAGGGTAAGTAATGTTACGTAAGATAATAGTACATAAGGTACGGGTAGGTAATGGTTCGTAAGATAATGGTACATAAGGTCATGGTACATAAGGTAATGGTACGTAAGGTAAGGGTAGGTAAGTTAATGGCACGTAAGGTAAGGGTAGGTAATGTTACGTAAGATAATAGTACATAAGGTACGGGTAGGTAATGGTTCGTAAGATAATGGTACATAAGATCATGGTACATAAGGTAATGGTACATAAGGTAAGGGTAGTTAAGTTAATGGTACATAAGGTAAGGGTAGGTAAGTTAATGGTACGTCAGGTTAGGGTAGGTAAGTTAATGTTACATAAGGTAAGGGTAGTTAAGTTAATGGTACGTAAGGTAAGGGTAGGTAAGTTAATGGTGCGTAGGGTAAGGGTGAGTAATGGTACGCAAGGTAAGGGTAGGTAATGGAACGCAAGGTAATGGTAGGTAATGGTACATAAGGTAAGGGTAGGTAAGTTAATGGGACATAAGGTAAGGGTAGGTAAGTTAATGGGACATGAGGTAAGGGTAGGTAATGGTACATAAGGTAAGGGTAGGTACGTTAATGGCACGTAAGGTAAGGGTAAGTAATGTTACGTAAGATAATAGTACATAAGGTACGGGTAGGTAATGGTTCGTAAGATAATGGTACATAAGATCATGGTACATAAGGTAATGGTACGTAAGGTAAGGGTAGGTAAGTTAATGGCACGTAAGGTAAGGGTAGGTAATGTTACGTAAGATAATAGTACATAAGGTACGGGTAGGTAATGGTTCGTAAGATAATGGTACATAAGATCATGGTACATAAGGTAATGGTACATAAGGTAAGGGTAGGTAAGTTAATGGCACGTAAGGTAAGGGTAGGTAATGTTACGTAAGATAATAGTACATAAGGTACGGGTAGGTAATGGTTCGTAAGATAATGGTACCTAAGATCATGGTACATAAGGTAATGGTACGTAAGGTAAGGGTATTGATTGATTGATTTAAAGTTTTCAGGCATCCTGACATCTAAAGTAAGGGTAGGTAATGGTTTGTAAGGTAAGTGTAGGTAATGGTATGTAAGGTAAGGGTAGGTAAGTTAATGGAATGTAGGGTAAGGGTAGGTAAGTTAATGGTATGTAGGGCAAGGGTAGGTAATGGTACATAAGGTAAGGGTAGTGGTATGTAAGGTAGAAGTAGGTAATGGTACATAAGGTAATGGCACGTAAGGTAAGGGTAGGTAATTTTACGTAAGATTATGGTACATAAGGTAAGGGTATTGATTGATTGATTTAAAGTTTTCAGGCATCCTGACATCTAAGGCAAGGGTAGGTAGTGGATTGTAAGGTAAGGGTAGGGAATGGATTGTAAGGTAAGAGTAGGTAAGTTAATGGTATGTAAGGTAAGGGTAGGTAAGTTAATGGTACGTAAGGTAAGGGTAGGTAAGTTAATGGTATGTAAGGTAAGGGTAGGTAAGTTAATGGTATGTAAGGTAAGGGTAGGTAATGGTACATAAGGTAAGGGTAGGTAAATTAATGGTACGTAAGGTAAGGGTAAGGGTAGGTAAGTTAATGGTGCGTAAGGTAAGGGTAAGTAATGGTACATAGGGTAAGGGTAAGTAATGGTATATAAGGTAAGGGTAGGTAAGTTAATGGGACATGAGGTAAGGGTAGGTAATGGTATGTAATGTAAGGGTAGACAATGGTACATAAGGTAAAGGTACGTAAGGTAAGGCTGTGTAATGGTACGTAAGGTCCGGGTACATTGGGTAATGGTACGTAAGGTAAGGGTAGGTGATATTAAGCAAGGTGAGGTAAGGGTAGTGGTACATAAGGTAAGGGTAGTGGTACGTAAGGTAAGGGTAGTGGCGCGTAAGGTAAGGATTGTGGTACGTAAGGTAAAAGTAGGTAATGGTACATGAGGTAATGGCACGTAAGGTAAGGATTGTGGTACGTAAGGTAAAAGTAGGTAATAGTACATAGGGTAATGGCATGGAAGGTAAGGGTAGGTAATGGTATGTAAGATAATGATACATAAGGTAAGGGTAGGTAATGATAAGTAAGGTATGGGTACATAAGATCAGGGTACATAAGGTAAGGGTAGGTAATGGTACGTAAGGTAAGGGTAGGTAATGGTTTAAGGTAATGGTACGTAAGGTAAGGGTGGGTAATGGTACGTTAGGTAAGGGTAGGTAATGGTATGTAAGGTAAGGGTAGGTAATGGTTTAAGGTAATGGTACGTAAGGTAAGGGTGGGTAATGGTACGTTAGGTAAGGGTAGGTAATGGTATGTAAGGTAAGATAAGGTAAGTTAATGGTACGTAAGGTAAGGGTAGTTAATGGTACGTAAGGTGAGGGTAAATAGGGTAATGGTACGTAAGGTAAGGTTACATAAGGTAAGGGTAGGTAATGGTAAGAAAGGTAAGGGTAGGTAATGGTATGTAAGGTAAGGGTAGTTAAGGGTAGTTAAGGGTACGTAAGGTAAGCGTAGGTAAGGGTACGTAAGGTAAAAGTAGGTAATGGTACATAAGGTAATGGCACGTAAGGTAAGGGTAGGTAATGTTACGTAAGATAATAGTACATAAGATAATGGTATATTAGGTAATGATACGTAAGGTAAGGGTATTGATTGATTGATTTAAAGTTTTCAGGCATCCTGACATCTAAAGTAAGGGTAGGTAATGGTTTGTAAGGTAAGGTTAGGTAATGGTATGTAAGGTAAGGGTAGGTAAGTTAATGGTATGTAAGGTAAGGGTAGGTAATGGTACATAAGGTAAGGGTAGTGGTACGTAAGGTAAGGGTAGTGATACATAAGGTAAAAGTAGGTAATCGTACATAAGGTAATCGTACATAAGGTAATTATAATGGCACGTAAGGTACGGTTAGGTAATGGTACGTAAGATAATGGTACATAAGGGAAGGGTAATGATTGATTAATTTAAAGCTTTCAGGCATCCTGACATCTAAGGTAAGGGTAGGTAATGGTTTGTAAGGTAAGGGCAGGTAAGTTAATGGTACGTAAGGTAAGGGTAGGTAATGGTACATAAGGTAAGGGTAGGTAAGTTAATGGTACGTAAGGTAAGGGTGAGTAATGGTACGTAAGGTAAGGGTAGGCAATGGTACATAAGGCAAGGGTAAGTAAGTTAATGGGACATGAGGTAAGGGTAGTTAATGGTACATAAGGTAAGGGTAGGGTAATGGTACGTAAGGTAAGGGTAGGTAAGTTAATGGGACATGAGGTAAGGGTAGGTAATGGTACATAAGGTAAGGGTAGGTAAGTTAATGGCACGTATGGTAAGGGTAGGTAATGTTACGTAAGATAATAGTACATAGTGTACAGGTAGGTAATGGTACGTAAGATAATGGTATATTACAGTACAGTAGATCATGGTACATAAGGTAATGGTACGTAAGGTAAGGGTATTGATTGATTGATTTAAAGTTTTCAGGCATCCTGACATCTAAGGTAAGGGTAGGTAATGGTTTGTAAGGTAAGGGTAGGTAATGGTATTTAAGGTAAGGATAGTTAAGTTAATGGTATGTAAGGTAAGGGTAGGTAATGGTACATAAGGTAAGGGTAGTGGTACGTAAGGTAAGGGTAATGGCACGTAAGGTACGGGTAGGTAATGATACGTAAGATAATGGTACATAAGTTAAGGGTATCGATTGATTGATTTAAAGTTCTCAGGCATGCTGACATCTAACGTAAGGGTAGGTAATGGTTTGTAAGGTAAGGGTAGGTAAGTTAATGGTACGTAAGGTAAGGGTAGGTAAGTTAATGGTACGTAAGGTAAGGGTAGGTAAGTTAATGGTACGTAAGGTAAGGGTAGGTAAGTTAATGGTGCGTAAGGTAAGGGTAGGTAAGTTAATGGTGCGTAAGGTAAGGGTAGGTAAGTTAATGGTACGTAAGGTAAGGGTGAGTAATGGTACGTAAGGTAAGGGTAGGCAATGGTACATAAGGTAAGGGTAAGTAAGTTAATGGGACATGAGGTAAGGGTAGTTAATGGTACATAAGGTAAAGAGAGCTAAGTTAATGGTACGTAAGGTAAGGGTAGGTAATGGTACGTAAGGTAAGGGTAGGTAATGGTACATAAGGTAAGGGTAGGTAAATTAATGGTACGTAAGGTAAGGGTGGGTAAGTTAATGGTGCGTAAGGTAAGGGTGAGTAATGGTGCGTAAGGTAAGGGTGAGTAATGGTACGTAAGGTAAGGGTAGGTAATGGCACATAAGGTAAGGGTAGGTAATGGCACATTAGGTAAGGGTAGGTAAGTTAATGGGACATGGGGTAAGGGTAGGTAAGTTAATGGTACGTAAGGTAAGGGTAAGTAATGGTATGTAAGGGTAGGTAATAGTACGTAAGGCAACAGTAGGTAACAGTACGCAAGGTAAGGGTAGTTATTGGTAAGTAAGGTAAGGGTAGGTATTGGTAAGTAAGGTAAGGGTAGGTAAGGTAAGGGCAAGTATGGATAGGAAAGAGTATGCAAGGTTAGGTTATGCAAGGTTAGGTTAAGCAAGGTTAGGTTAAGTAAATATAGTTGAGGTAGGTAAGGGTTAGTGAGGTTGGGTTAGGTAAGGCAAAGGTAAGGTAAGTAGGGTAAGGTAAAGTAAAGCAAGGGTAGGTGATGGTAGGTAAGGAAATGGTAGATAAGGATAAGTATGGTATAGGTAGATAAGTGTAGTTAATGGTTTATATGGTTAGGGTAGGTAAGGGTAAGTAAGGTTAGGGAAGATAATGGTAAGGTAGGTTAGGGAAGGCAAGGGTAGGTAAGAGTAAGTAACATTACGGTACATAAAGTAAGGGCAAGGTTAAGGTAGGTAAGGTATGGGTTGTAAGGTAAGGGTAAGTAAGGTTACAGCAGGTAGGCGTAACTAAGGTTACGGTAGGTTTAAGGCAGGTAGAGGTAAGTTTAAAGTAGGTAGTGTTAAGTTAGGTAGGGAAGGGTAGGTAAGGAGGTCAAAGTAATTCAAGGGTAGATAACGTAACTTAGGTTAGATAAGCTTAGTCTACGAGGTATCCCTGAAATGTCGAAGCCATTTTTTAAGGGTTAAGAAAATTATTATTGATAATAGAAAGAATTATATATTTCTCTCACTTCTAGGGTCTCTTCATTTAACAATCCTAATACTCTATGGTGGTGAAATTAACTCTGGTTTACCACTAGGCGTGTAAGGATGCCAGATAATCCAAAATAAACAAATTATCTAGAATTCTTAAATTGATTTCAGTTTTAACGGTTCACTGTCTTATTAAATCATAATTAACACTTTCTCCAAGACACGTGGATTGGCTTGGTCAAGAAAAAGAATATATTACTCTTATCAGGCTAGGTTCACGCCGAGAAAAAAAAACATAATAAATGTGAATATATATCATCTAATTACTCATACAAGTTACCCTCACCTTTTAATAATGTAAAACAGCAGACTTGCAAAGCACAATTCAATATTCTTTTTCAAGTTACGGAAGACGATAGACAAGTAACAAGTGGCTGAAAAAACGGGAGTGTTTCTTAATTCTTCTTCTTCTACTTTTGCTGGATATCTGGCCCATTATTGG
Organism: Palaemon carinicauda; assembly: GCF_036898095.1. NCBI lineage: Eukaryota > Metazoa > Arthropoda > Malacostraca > Decapoda > Palaemonidae > Palaemon > Palaemon carinicauda. The sequence goes on along the minus strand of NC_090757.1, from coordinate 54,924,693 downwards.
AACCAGCGAACTCCTCTGTAAATAAGAAACAAAAATGTGATATTAGAATTAATTGATGCCGTGAATGAAATTAAAATTAGATCCTTCACCGAGGGAAATAAATGATATTTTCATTCCACAACACTGGGCTTAGTTCCTTGGAACCAGCGAACTCCTCTGTAAATAATAAACAAAAATATGATATTAGAACTAATTGATGCCGTGAATGAAATTAAAATTAGATCCTTCACCGAGGAAAATAAACGATATTTTCATTCCACTACACTGGGCTTAGTTCCTTGGAACCAGGTAACTTCTCTGTGAATAAGAAACAAAAATATGATATTAGAACTAATTGATGCCGTGAATGAAATTAAAATTAGATCCTTCACCGAGGGAAATAAATGATATTTTCATTCCACTACACTGGGCTTAATTCCTTGTATTCAGACAAGGAGGAGGAAATGAACTTTGTGTATCAGACATCTTATATAAAACTTTATGTGGTATTCATGAATGTTCTTATAAGCTGAATACTTCTTTATTAAGAATATCTTGAGCTATTCATGAGTATTTTTCAGCCTGGTCGAACCAAGGCTCTCTCTCTCTCTCTCTCTCTCTCTCTCTCTCTCTCTCTCTCTCTCTCTCTCTCTCTCTCTCTCTCTCTCTCTCTCTCTCGCTCTCTCTCTCTCTCTCCTAAATTAATACAATATTTGACAACGTACCAGGTGCCCAAATTCTTTGGGAAATGTGGCAATATAGACATATAAAGACATTATACTCGTTCGTGACGGAGAGAGAGAGAGAGAGAGAGAGAGAGAGAGAGAGAGAGAGAGAGAGAGAGAGAGAGAGAGAGAGAGAGAGAGAGAGAGAGGAAACATTGCCTTCCCGTTTTGTCGATCTTTTCAAAACAATTGCAAAGGATGGGAATATAAGAGACCCATTAGAAAAGCAGGATCGAAGAAAGGAGCAGCAGTAGTGCGAATGAACTTTTCTCCCTGAAAGTTTATAATGCTGGAGTCTTGGAAGGAAGATGGCTATTTACAGCTGAGGGGTGATGGAAATAATGTCAAAGTACATATTTGACAAGCCCTTGGAATATATTTAGCCGTAACAGCTGGACGGAGAATCTACAATTATAAATTCAACATATCTAAAAGGGCTCTTCTTCTGCTAAACTTGGCAATAAAATTTAAAACATTACTGTTTCATTTGGTATTATCTAACGATTTAAGTAGGCAGGCTGGAATTGCAATTCTTTTCTCTAGGAAAACTAGGGCATGATAGTCTAGACTTATCTCTCAAAGGAAGGAAACTGTAAGAATCAGAGAAAATAAAGATCTGGTGATAATGAAAGAAATCTTTGAAGAGGAAAATGAAGTCAACGACCTTTGCAATCTCAAAAAAAAAAAAAAAAAAAAAAAAATAACATTTTTCAAAAGGGACGAGTTGCTATATGCGATTTCCTAAATATTTCGAATGATTAATAAAAAAAGAAGTTTAATATTCATGGATAATACTTTTCAATATTTAAATAATACCGTTTTATTCATTGCATAACTGATATATAGAGAAAAAGAAAAAGAGCGAAACATGGAAACGAGTAGCTTAACTAACAACAACAACAATAATAATAATAATAATAATAATAATAATAAGAATATGCGCTAGGTGTGAGAGTAATGTTGCACAGTATTGCATTGATAGAACATGTTAAGACATTAAGTATAAGTGTAGTAGCGTATGTTATGATGTTATGAAGAATTTAATCATTAATTAATTGTCCTAGAGTTACGATGCGATTATTCTTACTTATGTATTGCAGTAGCATTAAATCTTTTATAGAGTAACACTCATTTGTTATTTTTGTATTGCTGTGTACGAGTTTTGTTTACACATTCTCACTCAAGAGTCGCAAGATGTCAGAGAAGATGAGAGATGTAAGCCTGAGAGAAATTAAATGTATTCTAATAAGAAGTGTCTGATTATATCCCATCCAACCCAGAAATCGAGTCGGCGAAGATGCTGGGATAAAATGATTAATTCGCATCTAACTACTGTATTATTATTCCAGGTATGTTTGAGGGCAGTAATCAAGCACTAACTCCTTTTGATAAAAAATACAACAATAATAATAATAATAACAATGAAAATAATAATAATAATAATAATAATAATAATAATAATGATAATAATAATAATAATAATAATAAGAGGTATTGAACTCATTGGCATTTGGTTGAAAGGGTAGATTTATGAACCCGTGTTTAGTATATTGATATCCTTGAAGACAGGCAGTAATTTATCAAAATAAATAAATAATGTTTTGTACATACATACACACATACATACATACATATATATATATATATATATATATATATATATATATATATATATATATATATACCACGGCACTTCCCCCAATTTTGGGGGGTAGACGACATCAAACAAATGAAAAAAGGGGACCTTTCTTCTCTTACGCTCCTCCAAGCCTGACAAGGGACTCAACCGAGTTCGGCTGGTACTGCTAGGGTGCCACACCCCACCTTCCCCTGTCATCCACCACAGATGAAGCTTCATAAAGCTAAATCCCCTATGCGGTCATCCAAAGCGACTGGAGGAAGCGGCAGGGCCTACCGGAACTGCGTTACAATCGCTCGCCATTCATTCCTACTTCTAGCACACTCTCCTATCATTCAGAGCTTTCTTCACTCCATCCATCCACCCAAACCTTGGCCTTCCTCTTGTACTTCTCCCATCAACTCTAGCATTCATTACCGTCTTTAGCAGACAGCCATTTTCCATTCTCTCAACATGGCCAAACCACCTCAACACATTCATATCAACTCTAGCTGCTACTGTAAAACATTTCTAGCTGTCCTCTTTAAATTTTTATTATCACGTCTTTTTTTATACTTACTTTACTTTACTTTGATGGCGGCCTTTCCGGTCCCATACAGCAGGGGAACCCCACTCTCTACAGGACCTCCACTGTCATTTTAATTTGTTCGTTCAGATTATTTAACGTTTCATATCGCGTATTGTTCATTTACTGTTAAATCGTCACTGTCAAAAGACTCATGAAATAAGAAAGTCTTCAGTTTCCTATTGAAAGCCTTAATGTCTTCAATCATTCTAATGTTTCGTGGGAGCATATTATATAGTCTCGGGGCCGCATATTTAAAGGCTCTAAAGCCTACAGTAGACATATATCTAGGTTCCAATAGTTTAAAACCATCTGTAACTATTCTCGTGTCAACACGATTTGTTGGCTGCGCAAAATGTAGCAATTCTCTCAAGTATTTTGGACGCCCGGTTCTGATAACTTGGTGGGTTATTGTACATATTTTAAATTCAAATCTCGCTTTAATCAGCAGCCAGTGTAAATCTTAATGTATAGGGGTGATCCTTTCTCTAGGTGGGACACCTTTTATCAGTCTTGCTCCTCTGTTTATTACGTTTTGTAATTTCTTAAGTTGCACTTTTGGTAAATTGTAGTAGATAGAGTTGCAATAGTCAATCCTGGTAATAACACGGTTTAACATAAGTTTCTTTACAGAATTTTCGTCCAGGCACTTTTATATAAACGAAATAATTCTTAGATGATAACCAGCAGTTTTTATTACATTATTTATTTGGGCATTTAGATCTCGAACTTAACTAGATATCGGCACCGAGTCATTATTTATGTTCCATTGAATATCACCCAAGTTTCTCACGCTGTTTCTCTTGCCCACCACCATGAATTAAGTTTTATTCTCATTTAATTTTAGTTGTTTAAATGTCATCCATTCTCTAACACTATCAAGGATTGGGTTTAGAGTTTCAGTGGTGTCATGTGTATCATTTATGGAGAAGTAAAATTGAGTGTCATCTGCAAATAGTTTAAACTTCACACCATGCCTTTGTAGCATTTTCGATAAACCAATAGTATAGATTCAGAATAAGATTGGGCCAAGTACACTTCCGTGGGGTACCCCTCTGTTTAAGGGTTCATATAATGAATAAGAGTTTCCAATTTGTACACAGTAATTTCTACAAACTAAGTAGTCTTTTAGGTATTCGAAGGCTTGATCTTCAACGCTGATGGACCGTAGATTATTTAGTAGCAGTTCATGCACCACTGTATCAAAAGCAGTGCTGAGATCGAGCAGTATTAAGATACCGCATTTATTTTCATCCATCATTTCTAGCATATAATTTACAACAGAGCAGATGGCTGTCTCCGTAGAGTATAGTTTTCTGTAAGCAGATTGGTTGTCAGGTAAAGCTTCTATTACTTCTAAGTGACTGACTAGTTGTTCAAGAATTACATATTCAAGCACTTTTGAGACAAAGGATAGATTTGAAATAGGTCTATATGAGCTTAATTCCTGGTAGTCCAGTGCATTTTTCAGAACTGGTGTGACTATAGCCATTTTCTCAGATTTAGGAAACTTACATTCATCAATGCTTGCATTTGCTATTCTCATTATTATTTCGGCTAGACTAGAAAAGTCTCTCTCTCCAATTACTTCAGATATTGGCATAGGATCGATCACGCTGTTGTTTTCTTTGCTCTCTTGATAATTCTGGTGATGTCATCTTGTGTTATGTTGTTAAATCGTATCAATTTTGTCTGTGAGCCTGGTGTAGCATTAATCTGATGTTGAGAGTATTTACAAATGACCTGGTTATATTTTTTATTTTATTTTCAAACAATACTAGAAAATTATTTGCTAGTTCCTGGTCATTGTATCCATCAGGTAGCTTCTTTTCTTTTACATTTCCCATTATACCATTTAGGAGACGATATAACTTATTTATGTCTGTTGCTGCTTCGAGGATCTTTCTCTTACATTATTAATTTTTTTCCATTCTTAGTAGGTAGTTATATTGACACAGCAGTTTTGCATTCTACCAAGTACTTTCAGTTTTTAACCTATTCCACTTTTTTTCTTTACGTCTTGTTTTCCCTCGTTTTTTTTTACCAAAGATTATCCATCAAACCAGGGAGATTGGTCTTTTATGGTTATTGTCTTTTCCATCGGTGGGCACATGGTATCATATTCACTTTTACTCACTTTATTATCAGTGATCATAAGACATTAGCACACTTAGCTCCTAATAGACATTGGTCATCATGATCACAGGGAATGTTGATAGCATCATTTATTTTCTTTGTAACTTCTTCAATAAATACGGTAGGAGAAAAATTTGATTTATGTCTAAAGTTTATTTTCTTTACTAATGCATGTTTCTGTAAAGGTAGACTAAACGTAATAAGTTTGTGTACTGGGGAGATAGTACATTTCTTTTCAACTTTTATATCAGATACAATGTTATTCATGTCATTACTTAGAACTGAGTCTATCGTATGCCCAGTTAAAGTAGTTGTGCAGTCGACATTACTCACCAGTCGATAAGATTCTAGTAACTCACTAAATGCCAAAGCGTCAGGATTTGATACATGTTGATATGACAGTGTATAAATCAAATCTTTAGCCTACATGTAAAGTCTACTATTCTCCTTTAGAATTGGGACCAGCATAAGTTTATTATAAGGGGGAATGAATTTGAAAAAAATACACGTGTCCAAGCTAATAGTTTTGAGCTTTTCGATAAAGCTTCATGAAGCCCGACCTAACAAGCAGATCGGCCATGTCTCTGTAAGGGTACAGTATATTAAATAATTATTCTAAAAAGCTTCTTATTGTGGAGTGGAACAAATTAAGCAATATTTAAAGTAAAACAAAGTAAGTAAATTAATTACACATCTGCATTTACCTTTTTTCATACAAATTCGATAATATATCTGGCAAAATCGAAGAAAAATATGGGCTACCCTAGATAAACCGCTCCTACAAAGTCTACCTCCAGTATAATTCACTAATAATATATATGAAGCTCTAAAGAAATTAAGATTTATATCAATCAGAATTAATTTAAATATCTAAATATCTATTTTCAAATACCTAGCAACATGTTTATCACACTTGCAATAGTACGTCCTAGAAAACTGAAAGAAAACGAATCAATTAAAGTAAAGAAAATGGTTTTTATAGGATACTCCATTAAAATCATGCTAGCCTATTTTATGTATAATCGCAATTATTATTATTATTATTATTATTATTATTATTATTATTATTATTATTATTATTATTATTATTATTATTATTATTAAGCTATAACCTTAGTCGGAAAGGCAAGATGCTATAAGACCAAGGGCTCCAACAGGGAAAGATAACCCAGTGAGACAAGGAACAAGGAGATAATACAAACTACAAGAAATGTAATAAACAATCAAATCAAAATACTTCAAGAACAGTAACAAGATTAAATTAGATCGTTCATATATAAATTGTGAAAACTTCAAAAAACAAGATTTAGAGAAATAAGATAGAACAGCGTGCCCGAGTGTACCCTCAAGCAAGAGAACTCTAATCCAAGACAGTGGAAGGACATGATATACAGTAGAGGCTATGGCACTACCCAAGACTATATAGAACAGAGGCTTGATTTTGGAGTGTACTTCTCCTAGAGGAGTCTTCTAACCTTACCAAGAAGAAAGTAGCCACCGGACAATTACATTACAGTAGTTAACCCTGCAATTACATATAAAAATCAGGCTATACATTAGTTTAGTGAGATCAGTGTTACTACATGGACACGAGTCGTGGTATAACAATAAAAGACTATCCAACAGATTTGGTAGATTTGAAAACAAAACTCTCAGAAGATTATTGGAAGTTAAATGGCAGGACAGGATTACAAATGAAACTATAAGCGAAATTCATCAAGAGCCATATGTGGATGAGATCATGGTGAGGGGTAGATAGAGATGGTTTGGGCATGCTCTTCGTATTCCCAAAAGAAATTAGTTCACCAAACTTTCAACCACCCTACACAAGGCACTAGATGAGTTAGAAGACCCAGGCCTATATGGTTGAGGAATATGAAGCGTGAATTAGATGCTGAATGGAGAAGTATTGATTTAAAAGCTCAAAATAAAGAAGACTGATGAAATCTAACCGAGGCCCCTGCATCAATAGGCGTAGGAGAAGATGATGATGATGATGATGAAATATGATAGTAAGACAGGAAAATTCTACCCAAGAAAATTCCACCCACGAAAATTTCACCCAGAAAATTTCTCCCAAAGAAAATTTCTCCCAAAGAAAATTCCACCCAAAGAAAATCCCACCCAGACAAAATTCCACCCTGAGAAAATTCCACCCAAAGATAATTCCACCCAAAGATAATTCCTCCTAAGTAAACAACAATTTAAAACAAGTATCTAGAGATTAATGCATTACCAAAATAGAGTTCTTAACAAGCAAACAAAAACTTTGAATTATCAAAAATAATCGTTCTCTAGTAAAAAACAAATATTTGTCCTTCGAACTGCTTAGTGGACTTTGAAAAAGGAGTCCATAATGCTCTCTTAACTGTGTTGCATAACACTTCTATACGTGATTGTTTGTTTCACTTTGGCCAATCTTGCTGGTGAAAGGTATGTGAGATTGGCAGAAAAACTCGGTATAATAATGACCTACAGTTTGTTCTTAAAATCAAATGCTTTAATGCTCTGGAATTTCTTCCACCATCCGAAGTCATCGCTGCATTTGAATTGCTTTCGGACGATAATGATATACTAGATGAGTTTATTGGTTTCTTTGAAAACATCTATATTGGCGTGTACTGAGGAAGAGGAACCAACCGCAGAAGAGGAAAGCCCCTTTTCTCAATAGGTCTCTGGAATGTACATGAACAGGTCTTGCAAAATATACTATGGTACAATAGTGGAGCTGAAGGTTTCCAGAGTGTTCTACGATCGTCGTTAGCAAGCGTACACCCAAATCTCTGGAAATTTTGTTCCGTATTGCAAAAGGAAGAAAGCCTGACTCAAACAAAAATGATTCACTTTACTTGAGGGATCACAACAATCAAAGAAATAAATACAAAAGTTTTACTGTCAGACTTGGACACCTTGTCGAATGTTTCGATGTCAATGATATTTTGAAGTTTCTAAGAAATGTTGCATATAACCTTCATTGAATTTCCCTTTTCTCTTATTTTCTAATAATTTTGAACTATTTTCATTGGATATCCAATTTCTTAGATATATTCTTTTTGAAGCAAATTTTATAATTTTTATATCAGTGACAGATTTAAACCCATTGTTGAAAGTTTCGATGCCTGATATTTCCCTCTTACTGTTTTTCATTTCATCTTTTTTTTTTATTGGCGATGCAATTTTTTAAACATATATCCTGTGTGAAACAGGTATATAACTCATGAATTTCTCTTCATGAAAAGAAAAAATTATGTTTTATAATTGTTTTTTTGTTAGCCATTCTTTTGGCAATCTTCTGATACTTTATATTTTGATACTTTGAATAAACTTGGGTGAAATTTTCCTTGGGTGGATTTTTCTCAAGGTGGAATTTTCTTTAAGTGGAATTTTCTGGGGGTGGAATTTTCTTGGGGTGAAATTTTCTGGGAGAAATTTTCGTGGGTGAAATTTTCATGGGTGGAATATTCATGTAACCAATAATAGTTTGGTAATCTTTAAGGAGCGTCCACACGGTCAAACAGTGTCTGTCGGACAAACACTTACCACATCTAAATTGAAAGAGAATGACGTCATAAGCGTTGAAATGAAGGAAGTTGATATGGTGACAAACAGTCGTACCAGATGAAGTTGACTACCAGGATTTCTACTCCTTTTACCAGACAAAGGCCAGATGAAATATCCGAAGCTGATGTCCGCTGGCATCCCTGTTATCTATGTCAGTGTTATAATCAGTACTCGAGATTCAAGTAGTAGTTAGCAGCTTCAAGTACGGAGTAACATAAACATGGTTCACCATAAAATGAAAGCACAATAAAATAAACTAAATTATGCAGCTTTTATAACTAAGCTGGACACATGTATGAGAGGAAGCATATTTCCAGAAGCACGTCTGGAGGCATTACAGAATCACATATGCCTGACTTAAAATAACCTATCAGTGAACTGAGGAAGTTATTGTTATTAACGTACAATGTAAAGCCTATATTATTCCAAGAAATAACTAACGTTTGAGACTGGTCATACTTCGGATTAGGTGTTGTTAACTATATCCAAATTGTTTCAATAATAAAGATAAAATGTTCAAAATTTGTTTCCCCTGTTCTCGTAGAGAGAGAGAGAGAGAGAGAGAGAGAGAGAGAGAGAGAGAGAGAGAGAGAGAGAGAGAATTACGTATTTTCCTCACGATCAAACACTTCTTCGAGCAAATGAGACTTCGGTGTCCATAGTTGAAACAGATTATGTTATGCTATCCTCGTACAGTATATCGAAACGCCATAATTTGGTTGAGCAAATGTCTTCTGTGCCAACCTCCGACTTTTTTTATTTCTCCAATTTGCGTGGCTCTTCCTTGTAATGACCCACTATGGATTCCATATTATTTTCGACTTGTAAACCACTTACAGACATTACACGTCCCAGAAGTTGTTACGTTATTTTATTTATTGCTGCTACACGTTTATTTCTGTCTTTGTAAACATTTGCTTTGATGTTTTATAAGCATGGGCTCTGCCAGTACTGTTTGATTAGCAACTGAGCCTTTCTTCCATCTCAAAGTAAGCTTTCCTCCGTAACTGGATTACAGATTTACAACTAGTCATGTTTACAGGGAAGGTGATACCTAATCTTCTAAAAGTTAAAGTTAAAGTTAATCTGGTAAATAAGTAGAACTCCATCCAAAGTAACACTTCCCCACCGGAGAGTGTCTGTAGCTCAGACTCTACGAACACAGGTACTGTCCGACACACCACTTAGTGCTCGTTATTGACGTCATTAACGCTTCCTTCACACGTTAACTGGTAACAATTGGTGTTCGACGGACACTGTTCGACCGTGTGGACGCACCTCAAGTGTTGTCAGGTGTATGAGGACAGAAGCGAAAGTGTAAAGATTAGGCCAGAGAGAGGGATCCAATATATTACAGTCTGGAGAGTAAAAAGGACTCTAGTGGTAGTATCTTAACGAGTGGCTGGGGCCCTGACCAACCAAAGAGTCTTTATTCGTTTCATTAACAAATGATATTTAAAATATAATTCTTATAAACCTGAATAGCATTAACTTTTACTTTTGAAATAGACAAAGGGTTTCTGCACCGGATTTTACAATGCTATATTTCCATCTATCGTGACGGGTGTTTTTACGTATAGGCCTACCAAAGCTGTTCTGGATTTCTAGTCTAACTTGAAAAACAGGGGTTAAGAGTTTCCCAAATGCTTCCAGTCCTAACAACTGAGTTTGCATCAAATTGAAAAAAAAAATCTTCATTACTTAAATAGTTTATTGACATTAATAATATCTTAAACGAGAGCTAAGGTATACATAAGTATTGTAGGTTCTAGAACTTTCAAATAAGCGACCCCAATACTATAGAACAAGATCTGGCTAGACATCCGAAAGACTGGAGATATTAAGGCTTTTTTAATCAGAAACTGAAGACATACTTATTTTTTAAGTGCTTCGATAATGTGGATACAATTTACACGGAATACGCTGTGTGATGCTCTGAATTCCTAAGAATATACGACAAGCAAATCTTGTAGGTCCTTTAGGACGCAAGGTTCCCCTGTTTGATAAGACCAGAAAAAAAAATCCCTTAAACAAATAATCAAGGCATAAATCCGAAAAAAAAACTAAGATTATTATCCTTTTTGGATAAATTTACTAAGTTTTTGCTATAAGGTTCACAGCTTGGACCATGATGGACATTCAGCGTCGTTTTCCTTAAAGTACTTTCCTTAGGAGAGTGTTTTTCCGGTCCCATTCCATACAAGAAGGCTTTGGCACATCAGTGAACCAGCAATATTTGTTTGTCATGTACATTCAGTGAGTATTTGGAGAATCACAAGGCGTAGTTTATATTACTTGTAATATTCAAACCATTACTGTTATCATTATTACCAGATAAGCTACATCCCTAGTCGGAAAAGCAGGATGCTACAAGCCATATGGCTCCAACATGGAAAATAGTCCAGTGAAGAAAGGAAATAACAGTCAGAGAACAAGAAAGCATCAAACTTTCTTAAAATATTTTCAGATCAGCAGTTCCCCTAATGTCAATTGGAAGATTATTGTACAATACCCATCTCTTTCTTGACTTATAAGAATAGTCCCAATGAAAAAAATTTATATCATTCAGCTCAAATACATCACAATTTCGCTTTCAAATCCCTAATTCACCTTGCCAAGCTTAAATTGTTTGAATATTATTGTATAAATAATAGTAAGGCTGATAGTGAAAATACCTGCCGTGTTTGTTAAAAGTTATTGTGTCGATAAAAGCTTACTAAAGTATAATAAAAACAGGAATTTCATAAACTTATTTTTTCATTGATGTAATAATGTTGAAACAAGGACTGTTAGGAAAGTTTTATTACATATGTGATGGCGTTTACTAATGACTATGAGACACCGTTTTATTGGCTAGCATACAAACCACAAATAGGCAGAAAATTCCATTTAATACGGTGTCAGAAACGTCATCCTGTCCTAAGAATCGATTGATTTATGAAAGCTTAATCTGATGATCCGGTTACTCAGGTAGAAGAATCGGTGGAACTTCATAAGTTCAAACTTGCAGAGAATATTTTTTGTTGAACAGACTGACATAAGTCTTTTAATAGTGTATTTATGAAAAATATATATAAAGTTATTACTTTTCTTAAAATATTCTGCTTTTCTAACTAGCGCTGTAGATTAGATGATAATAATAATAATAATAATAATAATAATAATAATAATAATAATAATAATAATGCATATCAAGACGGCGAATACCTGTGGATTTTGGTGAAATCCATCCTTCCTTAATCATAATTGGAGGGAATCACTATTAAAGTACACTAGTAATGTCCTCGTGTTATAACGACTTTACAACACGGCAATTTGGTGCGCTAATTGGCTAGTTAAAATTGGTTTGACACCAAGACCGACTTAAAGCGCAAATTAACCAAAAGCACGAGTCTAAATGGGAAGATGCGAAGATTAAGGATATATTCCTAAACTTTCAAATTACTTTTTACTGTGGAAACACAATTCTAATGCATGTATTTTTGACAGTTTCCAAAAATGGGTCCTTAACTTGTTTTCATATCTCGCTCTTTTCACGTAACTTTATAATGAAACCAATTATACTCCTATCATAAAAAAAAAAAAACATTATAAGTATTTGTCTCTTGGAAAAGATGCAGATTACTTTATGTCATAGAGAGATTAGTTCACCAAACTTTCAATTGGGCTCTACAAAACACTTAGAAGAGTTGGAAGAGGACTACGAAGCGCGAAGTAGGGCATGATGAATGGGAAGGTATTGATTTAAAAGCTCAAGATGGAGACGACTGGCGAAATCTAACCGAGGCCCTTTGCGTTAATAGGCGTAGATGGTGATGATGATGATGTCCTAGACTGGATATATCAATTTGGACTATAAAACTCGACACAGAGGCCTGGGCACCCAATCAGCACTGGAATATGTACCAGAACTTGATGGGTTTGGATAATAAGATGGATGAAAATAAGCGGGAACGGAGCAGGCTAAAACTAAAGGCGGCTACACGCCGAAATGACGGCGCAAAGACCTTTAGGCAATGCCTATTGTGCACAGCTTGAAGTGCACTGACAACTAGTGCTGTATTAACCGATGGCAAGGCCTCTAGTCTTCGAGTTTTTGGGCCCCTCGACATCTCCCTACGACGCTCTCCCCGCAAATTTTACTCTCTCTCTCTCTCTCTCTCTCTCTCTCTCTCTCTCTCTCTCTCTCTCTCCTTTCGTACAATCTATTACAATAATATTACAAATGAAGTACACAAGCTATAGCTTTAACATTTAGCACTAGAAGAAGAAAAAAGTTGCATAGGCCCCAACTTTTGACTGGTTTTAAATATGTTGAATATTCACCAGTAAGAATGGCTACTTTTACTGTATCCATTTGTTTGTATAAAAATCTCTGGAAAATTATGAATACGTACCACCACCAAAGATACGTAACTATACCATTGCAGACAGTTGTTATAATGTATATACAACTGACATTTACAAACGTTGCAATTTGTGCAGAATAAACGGGTTTAGAGGTGATTTTAAACTGACACTCAATTAAATATAAAGTTTAAATCTTAGCATTCATCTTGGCGTTTATACTGGAATTTCAACATTTAAAGTTGATTACAATGATCAAAGAAAATAACCATTCACTTGTCTTCTACTTATACTTTTAGTCAACATGAGCATCTAATATACACAACCTACAGTATTAATAGTTTTATTCTTCTACAATTTTATTTTATACTACTCAAGCAAGTTAATTGCCATCAATATTTGTTCCAAATGAAAATATACCCAATAACCTTCCCCTATGGTAGAGCTGTATTTAAAACAAGAATAATCATGCAAAGATAGCAACTCGTCAACTTAGACCTTTGTATCTACTGTATAAGCTTAGTTTTATGATATTTTTGTTAGGCTACATATTTAGATATGATATATTTTGCTGTGAAATCTATTAAATTGGGTAATTAAGGTAACAGGTAGTTTAGTTACTGTCGCCTACAGTAAAACTAAACACTCCTGTAATTCTATCAAAAACTCAACCCCATGCAGGAGAAATCACAAACCTTAATTATCACACCAAGATAACTAATATGACAAAGTTTTTAATGAATGTGTATTTTTCCTAACCATACAAACGTAAGACCTTTTAAGGTTTAAAGGCCACTCATGAATGGCAGGGGCAAGGGACAGTGACATTGCCCTATCAAGCAAGACAAAGACTTAGAGACTGACCATATTATATATGATTAGAGCCCGAGCCCCCTCTCCACCCAAGCTAGGACCAAGGAGGGTCAGGCAATGGCTTCTGATGACTCAGTAAAGAGACCTATAGGCTCCCCACAAACCCACCATCCTTAGCTCACAAGGATGGCGAGGTTGCAGCGACTCAAACCCCAGCCTGGCAATCACCAGGCAAGGACGCTACCACCAGGCCACCAAAAATCTAATATATATACTCTAATTAAAGGTCGAAGGTTTGTATTACGTATAGGAAATTATCTGAGAGGTTAATCACTATAATGTACTCTAATAATAAACTTATAAATACGTTTTTAGGCCTTCTTTGGCTGGATGAATGTTGAAACGCTTGTAGGGCCGCTACACGCATTAGGAGGAAAAAAATAAACAGCAATTTGCAGGCGTTTCCACAATCTCACTTTCTGCGAATCAAAAAATATATCTAACTGCGGCTATATGACTTACAATCTACTAAAAACTATGTGACTACTTTTCAAATTGAGGAAATTAACACGCCCATCTTAAAACTTGGTTTAGCAGAGAGAGAGAGAGAGAGAGAGAGAGAGAGAGAGAGAGAGAGAGAGAGAGAGAGAGAGAGAGAGAGAGAGTTACAAGGAGTTATATGGATTTTTGGATGTCTCAAAGAATTTTTAGTCCATCCGTGGAGACTCCATTTGCTCTTTGATAGAGAAATTTAGTTTAAGCATTTAGAGAGTTCTTATGATCTTGTCTATGTTATTCTTGAACTCGTTTACCATGTTACTGTTTACTACAACCGCTGGAAGTCTATTCCAAGTATTTGCTATTTTGTATGTTAAGAAATTGCCACATTGAGGTGCGTTGTATCTTCAATTCCAGTTTGTATCCGTTACCTCTGGACTGATTTGTGCTAAGCGTGAATAGGTTGTTGTAACCTACATTTGTTATTCCTTTAAGAATTATTAATTCCTTTATTAACTAACCCCTTAGTCGTCGAGTTTGTAGATCAAATAAGTTCAAACGTTCCATCCTCCGTCTATATCCAAATTGCCTAAGTGTTGGAACTAGTTTGGTGGCCCTAGCTTGTACTACTTTCAGTCTATCTATATCCTTCTGAATACTTGAAGCCCAGAATTGGACTCCGTATTCTAGATGGGATCTTACTAGTGATGTGTACATCTGTAGTACAGTGCCTTGGTTTCTGTATTTGAATTAGCTCTTTATGTAATCTATTAGTTTCTGTGCTTTCTTTTCAGCTTTTATGCTCTGTTTATTGAACTTCAAGTCCTTGCTGATAATAATACCGATTTCTTCCTCCTAGTCTATGCTTTCTATTTCATTACCCGGCAGTGATTAATCTGATTGTAGGTTACTAGAACTATGTGCATGACTTTACATGTCCCACAGTTGAAAGGCATTTGCCATTTTCTGGACCATTTTCCTAGCTTCATTAGCTCTTCTCTTAAGGCTACTACGTCTTCTGAGTTCACAGCATTTATGCCTAGTTTAGTATCGTCGGCAAATTTGGCTATTCTACTTGTTAATCCTAAATCTATGGCGTTGATATGGATCAGAAATAGCAATGGGCCAAGGGCGGATCCTTGACGTACTCCACTTGTAACAGCTGTCCACCCGGATGCTTCTCCAGTGATTTCACCTCTGTTTTCTGTTTGTTAGCCATTCTTTGATCCATTGAGCTGGCTCGTCAATGATGCCTAGTGCTCTATTTAGAGAGAGAGAGAGAGAGAGAGAGAGAGAGAGAGAGAGAGAGAGAGAGAGAGAGAGAGAGAGAGAGAGAGAGATGTAAGCAATATGTCATTTCAAATGGAACAAAAGTCTGATAAAACACTTGTTCCTGTAACAAATACCAGTTACACAGCATCGTAAATCCTATAGCCTCTATGAATAAAAGACTCCCAGAGAGGAAGAGGTTCTGAAGATAACCAAGAAGGGATATTTTCATTAGAGGATTCAGGATTCTTCACAATATAGCTATACATGACTCCAAGTCCACTTCAGGCCGTGCATGATATCCGGGGGATTTACAAACGACATTTCATCAGCAGCTAATGTACCCTGGGGTCATTAGAGGATTCAGGATTCTTCACAATATAGCTATACATGACTCCAAGTCCACTTCAGGCCGTGCATGATATCCGGGGGATTTACAAACGACATTTCATCAGCAGCTAATGTACCCTGGGGTCATTAGAGGATTCAGGATTCTTCACAATATAGCTATACATGACTCCAAGTCCACTTCAGGCCGTGCATGATATCCGGGGGATTTACAAACGACATTTCATCAGCAGCTAATGTACCCTGGGGTCATTAGAGGATTCAGGATTCTTCACAATATAGCTATACATGACTCCAAGTCCACTTCAGGCCGTGCATGATATCCGGGGGATTTACAAACGACATTTCATCAGCAGCTAATGTACCCTGGGGTCATTAGAGGATTCAGGATTCTTAACAATATAGCTATAC
>NC_090757.1:54888402-54903402 GCF_036898095.1 Palaemon carinicauda | reverse complement strand
AGCTTTTATATGCAGCCTACTGAAAAAAAAAAAAAAAAAAAAAAAAAAAAAAAAAAAAAAAAAAAAAAAAGTTGAAAATACTTTCGTATTCAGTCTTATTTAATTTGCTTCTAAAAGCCATCGTCAAAGTCTCAACTACTCGAGGCATAAAGTTGAAGACGAAGAAACTTTGGAAAACGAATATAAAAGCAAGAGACTTTGCATCGAGACACTGCATAACCATTCACAAGTTTCAACCCGACTAGAATTTCCTTCATTTTATGAGTTTTACCATTCCTAGTGTACGCAAACCATCAAAATGACTGCTAAACATTCAGATAAAATGGATATTCACACACATACACACACACAAATACATGGAACGCCCCTCTCTTCAGGGTAAGACTACACCCTCTCTTGTCTACCCTACGAATGGTGCAATACCTAGTAGTTCTTACGTCTGGCAATGCTCCTGAGCGTAACCAAAATGATGTGATATATATATATATATATATATATATATATATATATATATATATATATATATATATATATATATATATATATATGTATATATATATATATATATATATATATATATATATATATATATATATATATATATATATATATATAATTTCCCTTATAATAAAGTCCAAGTGTCTGGCTTATATAATTCATAAAAATATATATATATATATATATATATATATATATATATATATATATATATATATATATATATATATATATAAATTATATGAGCCAGACACTTGGACTTTATTATAAGGGAAATTATTATTATCATTATTATTATTATTATTATTGTTATTGTTATTATTATTATTATTATCATTATTATTATTATTATTATTATTATTATTATTATTATTATTACTAAACTAGCAAGAGGCCAGACGTTGGCTGGTATTATACAAAAAGCGTCCAATTCCCCTCTCCACCAAAGTTAGGACCAGGAAGGGCCACATTATGACTCTCAAGGACTGTGAGGTTGTAGACACTACTCTAAATTATTGAGTTTGAACCGGACACAAACTTCTATATACGGATTGCTAGTCAGGGACATTTCCAATAGTTTACCACCACCCTTAATAGCCGAGATATTTCCAATAGTTTACCACCACTCTTAATAGAGAGACATTTCCAGTAGTGTACCACCACCCTTAATAGCAAAGATATTTCCAATAGTTTACCACCACTCTTAATAGCAGAGACATTTCCAATAGTTTACCACCACCCTTAATAGCAGAGATATTTCCAATAGTTTACCACCACCCTTAATAGCAGAGACATTTCCAATAGTTTACCACCACCCTTAATAGCAGGGACGTTTACAATCGCTTACCACCACCCTTAATAACAAGGACGTTTACAATCGCTTACCACCATCCTTAATAGCAGGGACGTTTGCAATAGCTTACCACCACCCTTAATAGCAGGGACGTTTCCAATAGCTTATCACCACCTTTAATAGCAGGGACGTTTCCAATAGCTTACCATCACCTTTAATAGCAGGGACGTTTACAATTGCTTACCACCACACTTAATAGCATGGACGTTTTCAATATCTTACTACCATCCTTTATAGGAGGGACGTTTCCAATAGCTTGCCACCAATCTCAATAGCAGGGACGTCTCCAATAGCTTACCACCACCTTTAATAGCCGGGACGTTCAAAGTAGCTTACCGCCACCCATAATAGCAGGGACATTTTCCATATTTTACCACCATCCTTAATAGGAAGGACGTTTCCAATAGCTTACCACAACCATTAATAGCAGGGACGTTTCCAATAGTTTACCACCACCTTTGATAGTGGGGACGTTTCTAATAGCTTACCACCACCCTTAATTACAGGGACGTTTCCAAAAGAATACCACTACCCTTAATAGCAGGGACGTTTCCAATAGCTTACCACCACCCTTAATAGTGGGGACGTTTCTAATAGCTTACCACCACCCTTGATAGCAGGGACGTTACCAAAAGCTTACCACTACCCTTACTAGCAGGGGCATTTCCAATCGTTTACCACCACCCTTAATAGCAGATACATTTCCAATAGTTTACCACCACTCTTAATAGCAAACACATTTCCAATAGTTTATCACCACCCTTAATATCAGAGACATTTCCAATCTTTTACTACCACCCTTAATAGCAGACACATTTCCTATAGTTTACCACCACCCTTAATAGCAGGGACGTTTACAATCGCTCAGCACCACGCTTAATAGCAGGGACGTTTAAAATTGCTTACCACCACCCTTTATAGCAGGGACGTTTACAATCGCTTACCGCCACCCTTCATAGCAGGGACGTTTACAATAGCTTACCACCACCCTTAATAGCAGGGACGTTTGCAATAGCTTACCACCACCCTTAATAGCAGGGACGTTTCCAATAGCTTATCACCACCTTGAATAGCAGGGACGTTTCCAATAGCTTACCACCACCTTTAATAGCAGGGACGTTTACAATTGCTTACCACCACACTTAATAGCATGGACGTTTTCAATATCTTGCTACCATCCTTTATAGGAGGGACGTTTCCAATAGCTTGCCACCAATCTCAATAGCAGGGACGTCTCCAATAGCTTACCACCACCTTTAATAGCCGGTACGTTCAAAGTAGCTTACCGCCACCCATAATAGCAGGGACATTTTCCATATTTTACCACCATCCTTAATAGGAAGGACGTTTCCAATAGCATACCACAACCATTAATAGCAGGGACGTTTCCAATAGTTTACCACCACCTTTGATAGTGGGGACGTTTCTAATAGCTTACCACCACCCTTAATTACAGGGACGTTTCCAAAAGAATATCACTATCCTTAATAGCAGGGACGTTTCCAATAGCATACCACCACCCTTAATAGTGGGGACGTTTCTAATAGCTTACCACCACCCTTAATAGCAGGGACGTTACCAAAAGCTTACCACTACCCTTACTAGCAGGGACATTTCCAATCGTTTACCACCACCCTTAATAGCAGATACATTTCCAATAGTTTACCACCACTCTTAATAGCAAACACATTTCCAATAGTTTACCACCACCCTTAATATCAGAGACATTTCCAATCTTTTACTACCACCCTTAATAGCAGAGACATTTCCTATAGTTTACCACCACCCTTAATAGCAGGGACGTTTACTATCACTCAGCACCACCCTTAATAGCAGGGACGTTTACAATAGCTTACCACCACCCTTAATAGCAGGGACGTTTACAATGGCTTACCACCACCCTTAATAGCAGAAATGTTTGCAATAGCTTACCACTACCCTTAATAGCAGGGACGTTTACAATCACTTCCCACCACCCTTAATAGCAGGGACGTTTACAATTGCTTACCACCACACTTAATAGCAGGGACGTTTCCAATAGCTTACCACCACCCTTAATAGCAGGGACGTTTACAATCGCTTACCGCCACCCTTAATAGCAGGGACGTTTGCAATAGCTTTACACCGCCCTTAATAGCATGGATGTTTCCAATAGTTTACCACCATCCTTAATAGCAGACACTCTTCCAATAGTTTACCACCACTCTTCATAGCAGAGACATTTCCAATAGCTTACCACCACACTTAATATCAAAGACATTTCCAATCTTTTACCACCACTCTTAATAGCAGAGACATTTTTAATAGTTTACCACCACCCGTAATAGAAGGGATGTTTACAATAGCTTAACACCACCCGTAATAACAGGGACATTCACAATAGCTTACCACCACCCTTAATAGTTGGGACATTTACAATCGCTTACCCCCACCTTTAATGGCAGGGACGTTTACAAAACCTTACCACCACCCTTAATAGCAGACACGTTTGCAATAGCTTACCACCACCCTTAATGGCAGGGACGTTTCCAATCGTTTACCACCACACTTAACAGCATGGACGTTTTCAATATATTACTACCATCCTTAATGGGAGGGACGTTTCCAATAGCTTGCCACCAATCTCAATACCAGGGACGTTTCCAATAGCTTACCCCCACCCTTAATAGCAGGGACGTTTAAAGTAGCTTACCACCACCCATAATAGCAGGGACATTTTCCATATTTTACCACCATCCTCAATAGGAGGGACGTTTCTAATAGCTTACCACCACCCTTAACTACAGGGACGTTTCCAAAAGCTTACCAATACCCTTAATAGCAGGGACATTTCCAATAGCTTACCACCACCCATAACAGTGGGGACGTTTCTAATAGCTTACCACCACCCTTAACAGCAGGGACGTTTCCAAAAGCTTACTATTACCTTTAATAGCAGGGACATTCCAATACTTTACCACCACCCTTAATAGCAGGGACGTTTCCAATAGTTTACCACCCATAATTACAGGGACGTTTCTAAAAGCTTACCGCTACCCTTAATAGCAGGGACATTTCCAATAGCTCACCACCACCATTAATAGGAGGAACGTTTTCAAGAGTTTACCTTCACCCTTAATAGGAGGGACGTTTCCAATACCTTACCTCCACCCTTAATAGTGGGGACGTTTCTAATAGCTTACCACCACCGTTAAAAGCAGGGACGTTTCCAAAAGATTACCACTACCCTTAAAAGCAGGGACATTTTCAATAGCTTACCACCACCCTTAATAGCAGGGATGTTTCCAATCGCTTACCACCACCCGTAATTGTAGGATTTTTTCCAATCAATAACTTACCACCACCCTTAATAGGAGGGACGTTTGCAATAGCTTACCACCACCCTTAATAGCAGGGATGTTTCCAATAGCTTACCACCACCCTTAATAGCAGGGATGTTTCCAATAGCTTACCTCCACCCTTAATAGTAGGATTTTTTACAATCAATAACTTACCATCATCCTTAATAGGAGGGACGTTTCCAATAGCTTACCACCACCCTTAATAGGAGGGACGTTTCCAATAGCTTACCACCACCCTGAATAGCAGGGACATTTCTAATAGTTTACCACCACCCTTAATAGCAGAGATGTTTCCAGTAGCTTACCACCACCCTTAATAGTAGGATTTTTTCCAATCAATGACTTACCACCACCCTTAGTAGGAAGGAAGTTTCCAAAAGCTTAAAATCATCCTTAATAGGAGGAACATTTCCAATAGCTTAACACCACCCTTAATAGGAGGGACGTTTCCAATAGCTTACCACCACCCTTAATAGCAGGGATGTTTCTTATATGTTACCACCACCCTTAATGGTAGGATTTTTTCCAATCAATAACTTACCACCACCCTTAATAGGAGGGACGTTTCCAATAGCTTACCACCACCCTTAATAGCAGGGACGTTTACAATCGCTCACCACCACCCGTAATAGCAGGGACGTTTCCAATAACTTACCACTAC
This sequence comes from Palaemon carinicauda, assembly GCF_036898095.1. Classification (NCBI taxonomy): domain Eukaryota; kingdom Metazoa; phylum Arthropoda; class Malacostraca; order Decapoda; family Palaemonidae; genus Palaemon; species Palaemon carinicauda. The sequence continues at coordinate 54,898,049 of NC_090757.1, read as the reverse complement.
CCTTAATAGCAGGGACGTTTCCAATAGCTTACAACCACCCTTAATAGTAGGGACGTTTCCAATTGCTTACCAACACCCTCAGTAGCAGGTACGTTTCCAATTTTATTATTACTATTATTATTATTATTATTATTATTATTATTATTATTATTATCATCATTATTAAATTCTTAAGCTACAACCCTAGTTGGAAAAGCAGGATGTTACAATCCCAGGGGCACAAACAGGGAAAGTAGCCTAGTGAGGGAAGGAAATAAGGAAAAACAAAATATTTTAAAAAGAGTAACAACATTAAAATAAATATTCCCTATATAAACTATAAAAAACTTTAGCAAAAACAAAAGGAAGAGAAACTATATAGAACATTGTGCCCGAGTGTACCCTCAAACAAGGGAACTCTAACCCAAGACAGTGGGAGACCGTGGTAGAGAAGCTATGGCTCTACGCAAGACTAGAAAACAATGGTTTGAGTTTGGAGTGTCCTTTTAGAAGTGCTGCTTTCCATAGCTGAAGAGCCTCTTCTACCTTTAACAAGAGGAAAGTGGTTACTGAACAATTACAGTGCAGTAGTTAACCCCTTGGGTAAAGAAGAATTGTTTGGCAATCTCTGTGTTGTCAGGTGTATAAGGACAGAGGAAAATCTGTAAAGAATATGCCAGACTATTCGGTGTCTATGTAGGCAAAGGGAAAGAACCGTAACCAGAGAGAAGGGTCTTATGTATTACTGTCTGGCCAGTCAAAGGACCCCATAACTCTCTAGCGGTAGTATCTCAACGGGTGCTGGAGCCCTGGCCAACCTACTACTTATGAAATAGCTTACCAACACCCTTATTAGTCGGGACGTTTCCAATAGCTTACAACCACCCTTAATAGGAGGGACGTTTCCAATAGCTTACCACCACCCTTAATAGCAAGGACGTTTACAATAGCTTACCACCACCCTTAATAGTAGGGACGTTTCCAATAGCTTACCACCATCCTTAATAGCAGGGACATTTACAATCGCTTACCACCACCCTTAATAGCAGGAACGTTTCCAATAGCTTACCACTACCCTTAGTAGTAGGGACGTTTTCAATTGCTTACCACCACCCAGAATAGAGGGACGTTTGCAATAGCTTACCACTACCTTTAATAGCAGGGACGTTTACAATCGATTACCCCCACTCTTAATAGCAGGGACGTTTACAATCGCTTACCACCATCCTTAATAGCAGGGACGTTTACAATTGCTTACCCCCACCCTTAATAGCAGGGATGTTTGCAATAGCTTACCACCACCCTTAATAGCAGGGACGTTTCCAATAGCTTACCACCACCTTTGATACCAGGGACGTTTACAATCGCTTACCACCACACTTAATAGCAAGACGTTTTCAATATCTTACTACCATCCTTAATAGGAGGGACGTTTCCAATAGCTTGCCACCAATCTCAATACCAGGGACGTTTCCAATAGCTTACCCCCACCCTTAATAGCAGGGACGTTTAAAGTAGCTTACCACCACCCATAATAGCAGGGACATTTTCCATATTTTACCACCATCCTCAATAGGAGGGACGTTTCTAATAGCTTACCACCACCCTTAACTACAGGGACGTTTCCAAAAGCTTACCAATACCCTTAATAGCAGGGACATTTCCAATAGCTTACCACCACCCATAACAGTGGGGACGTTTCTAATAGCTTACCACCACCCTTAACAGCAGGGACGTTTCCAAAAGCTTACTATTACCTTTAATAGCAGGGACATTCCAATACTTTACCACCACCCTTAATAGCAGGGACGTTTCCAATAGTTTACCACCCATAATTACAGGGACGTTTCTAAAAGCTTACCGCTACCCTTAATAGCAGGGACATTTCCAATAGCTCACCACCACCATTAATAGGAGGAACGTTTTCAAGAGTTTACCTTCACCCTTAATAGGAGGGACGTTTCCAATACCTTACCTCCACCCTTAATAGTGGGGACGTTTCTAATAGCTTACCACCACCGTTAAAAGCAGGGACGTTTCCAAAAGATTACCACTACCCTTAAAAGCAGGGACATTTTCAATAGCTTACCACCACCCTTAATAGCAGGGATGTTTCCAATCGCTTACCACCACCCGTAATTGTAGGATTTTTTCCAATCAATAACTTACCACCACCCTTAATAGGAGGGACGTTTGCAATAGCTTACCACCACCCTTAATAGCAGGGATGTTTCCAATAGCTTACCACCACCCTTAATAGCAGGGATGTTTCCAATAGCTTACCTCCACCCTTAATAGTAGGATTTTTTACAATCAATAACTTACCATCACCCTTAATAGGAGGGACGTTTCCAATAGCTTACCACCACCCTTAATAGGAGGGACGTTTCCAATAGCTTACCACCACCCTGAATAGCAGGGACATTTCTAATAGTTTACCACCACCCTTAATAGCAGAGATGTTTCCAGTAGCTTACCACCACCCTTAATAGTAGGATTTTTTCCAATCAATGACTTACCACCACCCTTAGTAGGAAGGAAGTTTCCAAAAGCTTAAAATCATCCTTAATAGGAGGAACATTTCCAATAGCTTAACACCACCCTTAATAGGAGGGACGTTTCCAATAGCTTACCACCACCCTTAATAGCAGGGATGTTTCCTATATGTTACCACCACCCTTAATGGTAGGATTTTTTCCAATCAATAACTTACCACCACCCTTAATAGGAGGGACGTTTCCAATAGCTTACCACCACCCTTAATAGCAGGGACGTTTACAATCGCTCACCACCACCCGTAATAGCAGGGACGTTTCCAATAACTTACCACTACCCTTAATAGCAGGGACGTTTCCAATAGCTTACAACCACCCTTAATAGTAGGGACGTTTCCAATTGCTTACCAACACCCTCAGTAGCAGGTACGTTTCCAATTTTATTATTACTATTATTATTATTATTATTATTATTATTATTATCATCATTATTAAATTCTTAAGCTACAACCCTAGTTGGAAAAGCAGGATGTTACAATCCCAGGGGCACAAACAGGGAAAGTAGCCTAGTGAGGGAAGGAAATAAGGAAAAACAAAATATTTTAAAAAGAGTAACAACATTAAAATAAATATTCCCTATATAAACTATAAAAAACTTTAGCAAAAACAAAAGGAAGAGAAACTATATAGAACATTGTGCCCGAGTGTACCCTCAAACAAGGGAACTCTAACCCAAGACAGTGGGAGACCGTGGTAGAGAAGCTATGGCTCTACGCAAGACTAGAAAACAATGGTTTGAGTTTGGAGTGTCCTTTTAGAAGTGCTGCTTTCCATAGCTGAAGAGCCTCTTCTACCTTTAACAAGAGGAAAGTGGTTACTGAACAATTACAGTGCAGTAGTTAACCCCTTGGGTAAAGAAGAATTGTTTGGCAATCTCTGTGTTGTCAGGTGTATAAGGACAGAGGAAAATCTGTAAAGAATATGCCAGACTATTCGGTGTCTATGTAGGCAAAGGGAAAGAACCGTAACCAGAGAGAAGGGTCTTATGTATTACTGTCTGGCCAGTCAAAGGACCCCATAACTCTCTAGCGGTAGTATCTCAACGGGTGCTGGAGCCCTGGCCAACCTACTACTTATGAAATAGCTTACCAACACCCTTATTAGTCGGGACGTTTCCAATAGCTTACAACCACCCTTAATAGGAGGGACGTTTCCAATAGCTTACCACCACCCTTAATAGCAAGGACGTTTACAATAGCTTACCACCACCCTTAATAGTAGGGACGTTTCCAATAGCTTACCACCATCCTTAATAGCAGGGACATTTACAATCGCTTACCACCACCCTTAATAGCAGGAACGTTTCCAATAGCTTACCACTACCCTTAGTAGTAGGGACGTTTTCAATTGCTTACCACCACCCAGAATAGAGGGACGTTTGCAATAGCTTACCACTACCTTTAATAGCAGGGACGTTTACAATCGATTACCCCCACTCTTAATAGCAGGGACGTTTACAATCGCTTACCACCATCCTTAATAGCAGGGACGTTTACAATTGCTTACCCCCACCCTTAATAGCAGGGATGTTTGCAATAGCTTACCACCACCCTTAATAGCAGGGACGTTTCCAATAGCTTACCACCACCTTTGATACCAGGGACGTTTACAATCGCTTACCACCACACTTAATAGCAAGACGTTTTCAATATCTTACTACCATCCTTAATAGGAGGGACGTTTCCAATAGCTTGCCACCAATCTCAATACCAGGGACGTTTCCAATAGCTTACCCCCACCCTTAATAGCAGGGAAGTTTAAAGTAGCTTACCACCACCCATAATAGCAGGGACATTTTCCATATTTTACCACCATCCTTAATAGGACGGATGTTTCCAATAGCTTACCACTACTCTTAATAGCAGGGATGTTTCCAATAGTTTACCACCACCCTTAATAGTGGGGACGTTTCTAATAGCTTACCATCACCCTTAATTACAGAGACGTTTCCAAAAGCTTACCACTACCCTTAATAGCAGGGATATTTCCAATAGCTTAACACCACCCTTAACAATGGGGATGTTTCTAATAGCTTAACACCACCCTTAATAGCAGGGAGGTTTACAAAAGCTTACCACTACCCTTAATAGCAGGGACATTTCCAATACTTTACCACCACCCTTAATAGCAGGAACGTGTCCAATAGTTTACCACCCATAATTACAGGGACGTTTCTAAAAGCTTACCGCTACCCTTAATATCAGGAACATTTCCAATAGCTCACCACCACCAATAATAGCAGGAACGTTTTCCAGAGCTTACCTACACCCTTAATAGGAGGTACGTTTCCAATATCTTACCACCACCCTTAATAGTGGGGACGTTTCTAATAGCTTACCACCACCCTAAATAGCAAGGACGTTAAAAGCAGGGAAATTTTCAATAGCTTACCACCACCCTTAATAGCAGGGATGTTCCCAATAGCTTACCACCACCCTTAATAGCAGGGATGTTTCCAATAGCTTACCACCACCCTTAATTGTAGGTTTTTTCAATCAATAACTTACCACCACCCTTAATAGGAGGGACGTTTGCAATAGCTTACCACCACCCTTAATAGCAGTGATGTTTTCAATAGCTTACCACCACCCTTAATAGCAGGGATGTTTCCAATAGCTTACCACCACCCTTAATAGTAGGACTTTTCCAATCAATAACTTACCACCACCCTTAATAGGAGGGATGTTTCCAATAGCTTACCACCATGCTTAATAGGAGGGATGTTTCCAATAGCTTACCACTACTCTTAATAGCAAGGACATTTCCAATAGCTTACCACCACCCTTAATAGCAGGGATGTTTCCAGTAGCTGACCACCACCCTTAATAGTAGGATTTTTTTTTCCAATCAATAAGTTATCACCACCCTTAATAGGAGGGACGTTTCCAATAGCTTACCACCACCCTTAATAGCTGGGACGTTTACAATCGCTTACCACCATCCTTACTAGCAGGGACATTTCCAATAGCTTACCACTACCCTTAATAGCAGGGAAGTTTTCAATAGCTTACAACCACCCTTAATAGTAGGGGCGTTTCCAATTGCTTACCACCACCTTTAATAGTGGGGATGTTTCGAATAGCTTACAACCACCCTTAATAGAAGGGACGTTTCCAATAGCTTACCACCACCCTTAATAGCAGGTACGTTTCCAATAGTTTACCACCACCATTAATAGCAGGGATGTTTCCAATAGCTTCCCACCACTCTTAATAGTAGGATTTTTTCCAATCAATAACTTACCACCACCCTTAATAGGAGGGACGTTTCTAATAGCTTACCACCACCCCTTAATAGCAGGGACGTTTACAATCGCTTACCACCATCCTTACTAGCAGGGACGTTTCCAATAGCTTACCACTACCCTTAATAGCAGGGAGTTTTCAAAAGCTTACAACCACCCTTAACCCTGGATAGGTACGCTCCTCGGACACCCCTTTAAGGGTATACTCGGTCGCGCGCGACCCCGACTCCAAAAAAAATTCAGGAAAAATTTAGTTATGCATCAATCTGTATTGTTTGACTTGCTAAAAATGCTTCAAAGAATGCTAAAAACTACTGAAAATATAAATGATACCCATCTACAAAATAACTATTTATTGGAAATATATTAAAAATTTAAGTATACAAAAAAAAGACGACGTAAATATTCACAAAAAATAGAAATATACATATACACATAAATCCCTTTAGGGACACCTTCTTAGATGGCAAAGCAACAGCGTGTAATTGCTGGAAATGAGTTGGACCCATAGAAGTCAAGATCTGAAATGAGAAAAAAAGTGTAACTTTTTTTGGCCAAAAAAATTTGTCCAAATTTCCTGAATTTTTTTGGGTACCCAAATGAAATAGGAAGAGGCTAATTTTTTTCATAGAATAAACTCATATTATCCTAGAACAGAAATACATAATAAAATGTCCACTAAGATGTAATTTACTGTTATACCGGGGGCGAAATCTAAAGGTCATTTTTTGACGGCCTAGTTTCACAATGTAAATTTCTTATGAAAATCATTGTATCTCCTATAAAATATGATATTTATGCATTAAAATATACCAAAATATCACGAATTCTATACAGAACAAGAATATATAGAGATATGCCAACTTACCTTTCGGGTATGTCAACAAAATGGCCACAGACCGCAACAACTCTTACAGCCCAAACTACCACTTGAAATGAAGAATGAGGTTGCAAGCTCCATATTATCATCAACATCTCTTTTTAATTCCATTAGAAGTATGTTGATGACATCCATGCAGAGGGAATACTGCCTGCTGGCCATTATTGAAGATAAATTCAAAATAAATAGAAAAAAATCAGAAATTTGCAAAAAATAAAGAAATTCAGAAATTAGCATTTGAGGGAAAATGGACCTCATGGCAATATATGGCATCTAAGCCAAAACCAATGTCATGCAAGTGGTAGACACACCATCCACCCACACTTTCCAACTATAAAGAACCAAACAAGTATCAACACTGTTCGACAATTTATAATTATGTAATAACTTTGCTGTTTGATCACTTACCCCTTTAAAGGTATTTCAGGGTCGAGGTCGACCCCTTGGGGGAGGGGGGGGGGGGTAAAAAGACGGGGAAGGAGGGAAGTTAGATGAAAATCAGTCCTAAAGCAGACAATGGCATGTAGACTAGTCACCCCTTGCAGGTCGATCACTTCCATATTCGAGACAGCTGATGATTTATGGGGAAAAAACAGGTTTTGAAAATGCTGTAGGGGTCGCGTACGACCCATCATACCTTTCCAGGGTACAACCACCCTTAATAGTAGGGACGTTTCCAATTGCTTACCACCACCTTTAATAGTGGGGACGTTTCGAATAGCTTACTACCACCCTTAATAGTAGGTACGTTTCCAATATTATTATTATTATTATTATTATTATTATTATTATTATTATTATTATTATTATTATTATTATTATTATTAACTGCTTAAACTACAACCTTAGTTGGAAAAGCAGGATGCTACAAGCCCAGGGGCCCCACCAGGGGAAGTAGCCCAGTGAGGGAAGGAAATAAGGAAAAATAAAATATTTTAAGAATAGTAACAACATTAAAATAAATATTCCCTATAAAAACTATAAAAACTTTAGCAAAACATGAGGAAGAGAAACTTTATAGAACAATGTGCCCGAGTGTACCCTCAAACAAGCGAACTCTAACCCAAGACAGAGGGAGACCATGGTAGAGAGACTATGGCACTACCCAAGATTAGAGAACAATGGTTTGATTTTGGAGTGTCCTTTTCCTAGAAGAGCTGCTTACTATAGCTGAAGAGCCTCTTCTACCTTCACCAAGAGGAAAGTGGTTACTGAACAATTACAATGCAGTAGTTAACCCCTTGGGTAAAGAAGAATTATTTGGCAATCTCTATGTTGTCAGGTGTATGAGGACAGAGGAGAATCTGTAAAGAATATGCCAGACTATTCGGTGTCTGTGTAGGCAAAGGGAAAGTACCGTAACCAGAGAGAAGGGTCTTATGTATTACTATCTGGCCTATCAAAGCACCCCATAACTCTCTAGCGGTAGTATCTCAACGCGCGGCTGGAGCCCTGGCCAACCTACTACCTATGAAATAGCTTATCAACACCCTTATTAGTGGGGACGTTTCCAATAGCTTACAACCACCCTTAATAGCAGGGACGTTTCCAATAGCTTACCACCACCCTTAATAGCAGGGACGTTTCCAATAGCTTACCACCACCCTTAATAGCAGGGACGTTTCCAATAGCTTACCACTACCCTTAATAGCAGGGACATTTACAATCGCTTACCACCACCCTTAATAGCAGGGACGTTTCCAATAGCTTACCACTACCCTTAATAGCAGGGACATTTACAATCGCTTACCACCACCCTTAATAGCAGGGACGTTTCCAATAGCTTACCACCACCCTTAATAGCAGGGACGTTTCCAATAGCTTACCACTACCCTTAATAGCAGGGACATTTACAATCGCTTACCACCACCCTTAATAGCAGGGACGTTTCCAATAGCTTACCACTACCCTTAATAGCAGGGAAGTTTCCAATAGCTGACCACCACACTTAATAGTAGGGACGTTTCTAATAGCTTACCACCACCCTTAATTACAGGGACGTTTCCAAAAGCTTACCACTACCCTTAATAGCAGGGACATTTCCAATAGCTTAACACCACCTTTAACAGTGGGGACGTTTCTAATAGCTTACCACCACCCTTAACAGCAGGGGCGTTTCCAATAGCTCACCACCACCCTTAATTATGAGTATGGTTTGTGCTACAAAAAAAAAAAAAAAAAAATCGGAACGTAGATAAATGAGAAAAAAAAACAATTATTTTAGAGAAAACTAAAAAGTAATAAATCTGACACAAATAGAGGGATTAGGTCTTTTCAATACAATGAAGCTATTATCACATTTATCTTTTTTGAAAGAGCTTTTGATCTTCCTAAAAGTTTCCTCTAACTCTTAGGCAGCGAACTTTATTCTGTTTCCCTAAGCCACAGCCGGAACTAACAATGACATCAATTACGACGCCAGCCTCAATGGGCTTCAGGTTGTGACGTCAATTTATGATGTAAATGAATCAGTTCTTCTGTGCCGAGGGGAGACCAAATCCGGTTACTGGAACCCTTAAATTCCTTTTCAAAAGATTTTTTTATATTTTCCCATCCCTCTCGGGCAAAAATCTCTCTCTCTCTCTCTCTCTCTCTCTCTCTCTCTCTCTCTCTCTCTCTCTCTCTCTCTCTCTCTCTGCTAAAAGGGATTCGCTTTGTAGAAAAAGATATACAAGTCACCTAACATTCTTGCATTAGCTACTTGATTATGGATGAGACTTCCCAGCCACAAAATCAGCTACTCTATCCATTTACACTGCAATCATCACCAAATCAGATAAATTCCACACACTGCACACATCTCTGCTATCTACAATACACTCTTTATTATCCTTTCCGATACATTCTTTTTTTATACCACCTATCCAATCCTTTCTAGTGCTTTCTCTACTTCCTCCTCTTGACAATTCAGACTAATGCATACTTTTCACTAACCTAATGTTGTCTCTTCTTCCTACATATCCGAACTATCTCAAAATATTCTGATCCA
>NC_090757.1:54873402-54885902 GCF_036898095.1 Palaemon carinicauda | reverse complement strand
GATAAAAGATAAACTAAAAGACTCAGATGTGAATATTAATAATAATTATGGGTAACTATGTTATATTAACAACATCTTCATTTTTCGAAAAAAAAAAAGGATTTGATAACAAATGGTTGAATGTAATATAAAAGCGTTGAGAGATTAAGTTCATTTTTTCTTTTCAGGTAAGTACAGACTTATGAACAACTTATTCAAACATTTATAAGGATTACATGAATTCGAAGAAGCTCTAAAACAGCTTTGAATAATGGATGATGTCGCTTTCAAAGTGTTCTGGAATATTTTTTATAATAAACAAATATACATATTTTGCATTTCCAGAAATTATAAGGGTATCAGGACATCTAATATTCACTTATGCGAATGAATCGAAATATATTCATAGGAAATATTATAGATACTGGAGTTATCCGGTTGATTACAAACAATTATGGTAATATAGCACAATAAAAGTCTACGCTAAAAAAAAAAAAATAATCATGTTATTTTAAGGTCTTAACCTAAGTCTCTCCGTAATGCTGAATTTTAACTTACGGTCGCCACAAATTAGGACGCAATTATTTATGAATTTGAGCTATTTGGACCGGTGCTGGGGCTGGGGACGCCATTCAAAGCAGGGGGGAACTGTGGCTAAACTCGGCAATCGCACTATGCAGTGAAAACTGCAAGTGTTTTGGATGTTTGTTGAACGAAAGAAAACGGTGAACGAAAGAAAACGGGAACGGAGACAAAATTCGTGCGGCTATTTTTCTAAATTATTACATAATTCTTAACTTTAAAATTACCAATAAAACGCTCATATTAAAAAGCTTCATAATCCTATAAATATATAAACACATTGCATCATGTGGCAATTCTGAAATATTGTTTTTCTTAATTTCAGGATAATTGTTTGGGTTAACGACCTTGTGAATGAACGCACACACACAATGTATATATATATATATATATATATATATATATATATATATATATATATATATATATATATATATATATATATATATATATGTATATATATATATATATATATATGTATATATATATATATATATATATGTATATATATATATATGTATATATATATATATATATATACATATATATATATATATATATATATATATATATATATATATATATATATATATATATATATATATAATACTTTTAGGATACGGTTTCTCCGATGCAATTTTCATTAAAGGCAATTAATTGCCTTGATGGAGTCGACGTGCTTCCGGCAGTGGTATGTGAAAATGTACATATGCATATCTGCTTGTATGTCTGTCTGCGTGTGTATTTATGTGACTTTGTCTAAGCACATCTTAAGTCAATTTCCCCTAAAATCCTCAAACGATCTCTGATATCTTTAAATATCGTCATTTTCCCTTTTATACGTTATTTTTCTTATAGCTTTTGAAATATTATCAGATGATTCAATTGCAACTTTAATCCAAGTCTTAGATAAAAGCGGAATTGCACACTGACCATACACCAGACATTAATAAAGATAAGTTTGAGGCATTTGTTCTGCAGTCAACTAGAAACGGCTCCATTTGCTGTTGTTGTTGTTGTTGTTGTTATGTATATATATGTATATATATATATATATATATATATATATACATACATACATATATATATATATATATATATATATATATATATATATATATATATATATACATATATATATACATATATATATATATTATATATATGTATGTTTATATATACACAGAATATATATATATATATATATATATATATATATATATATATATATATATATACTGTATATACACACAAAGGATGGTCTTTACGGATCCTTTTGTGGTAGGTTTGACCACAGCCCTTACAAAAAAAGTAGAGTTCCTTTATTGTTATCCATCCATTCTAGAAATGGAGCCAAGTAAGTGACACGGAAGAATACCGATCCTTCCTTCTTAGTCCTTAAGACATATAAATTAAGGAGAGTCTCGAGGCCTGTCAAACTATGGCTTTTTTCTTTAACTATAACTAATACTTCTGCTCTTGGGAGACATTATTTTTATAGACCCATTCCGAGGACAATCTGGTATCTTCTGCTATCTGAAGGTTTTGTAAATGTTGTACAAGTAAATAAAAAAAAATAATAATAATTACGAGCTATGATCCTGGAGAGGATAGGCCTAACCAGAGCTACGCTGGAGGCCTTGGACAAATCACTGAAACCTCTGGTCGTTTAGAACATTTACGCGTATGTATAAGTGAATGATGAAAGGAAATTGTATTTTTTGTTCAGATCCAAACTTTCAGATATAAGATAATGTAAAATATCACGTTCCTCAAGTGGTTGACCGAGTACAGCCATCTTAACTGAGTCTATAGGCCTACCTTGACCAGTTCTTCATCTTGACAGATATCTTAACATAATAGGTACTAAGCCTTGACAGTCTTATTAATAAAAAAAAGAAAAAAAAAGTATCTTTGTAATAAGAGATAAGCTATCGATGGTAAGGTTTTACATCTCCATTCTTGTTTGACAGCTTTTACCCAGATAAACCCGTTACACTAAAAGCATTTACCTTGACAGCTTTGTCAGAAGGGTGTATAGGCTATACCCTGACAGGTCCATAAACCCATTAGAGCGACAGTGTTTATCTTGTCAGCGTTGTCTGAGGCTTCGCCCACACAGTCTTTCCTCCGGCATAGTCTTTACCATGACAGGGAAATATACAGATTTCATTTAGTGACACTTTTTATAGGAAATTTGAGCAACAGAATTCCCTACTAAGTGATTGCAACTATGATATCAGATTATAACAACGCGTAAATAGCAAGACTACATTTCTGGGGAGTAATGCTGACCTTTCGTTCTTCCATCGACGCTGTGCTATTTCACCTGGTTCTGGAACATTCTATAAGGACAAGCATCAAGATGGCATAAGCCATAGTCAAGTATTCTATTCTGTTTTTTTCCCCAGTCTCTCTTCATTTAAAAATGCACAACTTATTTGTGGTTTCTGGAAGAAATGGAACACTTTTAATCACGTTTAACTTGAACGAAATTTATTAGAAAATACCACAAAGATTGATTGATAACTGTCACAACTCAAAGGAATTGCTCTGGAATTGCATAATTTTCACTCTTCGAAACCCGCAAATGACTAAATGAATTAAAAAAAAGCTTTAATTTCATCCAAAAGACACTAATAATAATAATAATAAAAAAAAAAAAAACAGTACAAAGACCAGTTGGAAGGGTTCGGAAAATCCCCCCGGGTATAGGGTAAGGCCTGCGACTGGGAGGCCATTCAGGTTGGGGGATCCCCATGGATTAAAAGTTAAAAGAGGTTGGATAAGCTGGAAGTAATAAGGAGTGAGTGGAGGTTATGTAGAAGGCTAAAAGTTATTGAAAGGAGGATGCAAAAACACTTAAGCAATGTCTACAGTACACTACATTAGGTGAACTGATGGCATTACCCTTCTTAGTGGAGGGTGATAGTTATATTTGATTCTAGGAATGATTAACCTTATATATAGTATATATATATATATATATATATATATATATATATATATATATATGTATATATATATATATATATATATATATATATATATATATGCAAAAGAACCACAGGGAAAATGAAAATAGGTAATATAAGATTAAGTCTTGACTAGTTTCGTGATACTTTTTCTGAGGACTGATTTATTGAACGAGGTTTCATTATAGGTGCAGTAAACATACCTTGACTTTTGCAAAGTTACTGCCAATAGTATTTGACATTGAAACTACTCCAGCGTCATAAGCATTATGAGGATTTGTTTTCTCTATCTCCCGTTACTCCTAAGCTTATCGACATACCATCAAAATCTGGGAATGGTGGGGTTAGATAAGAACCAACCTAAAAAGTGCTGAAGATCTTCATTATCTCTTGAAATGCGAGCCTTTCTGGCATCTATATGCTCCTCTCCTGTATTGTAAGCAGCATCACAATACAGTCGGCCCTCGTTAATTTTGGGTTCTTGATTCAAGGTTTTAGTTTTTCGCGCATAATAGCAACACAATACATATACAAATTATATATTAATCACGATAAAATTTCATGCCTCCCAATGGTTTCAAATAGGCCACTAGGAACGTTACGTGCCACTGCTTATCTCTACACTCAGCTGGTCCTAGCCCTCTCTGTATAGTATACTTCCTATTACTAAGGTAAAAAATTTTCAACTATATTTGAACCTGGATTTGGATTAACTGGTGTTTCACTTAACTGTATCCCATAATAATGCATGTAATATTCACATTTTAGTATCGTACTTATAATGAAAAAACATAACGAATTATAATCTCATGCATTGTTACATTCAAATCAGCTGATCAACCCTGCATAGTCCATCATCAACCTCAATTTTCGGATCAAATAACTCGTTTACTATTAGGGCATGCTACCAAAGGATATTTCATATTTACTAAAATAAACAATTATTACTTGATCTATCATTTTCCAATTAGTATACCAATTTCAAAAGTTTTATATGAAATGCTTCTCTCATATTTCATTTCATTTTTCTGTGAGTTGAATCATATAATATTAACCGGAGTTTCATTCATGTTGCCGATGCACGACATTTTATAGTTTTTAGCTTTGTGGTGCTTGATTATAAAGCCTCAATAGCGACTTTGCAAAGAAAGAAATACTTCATTTATTACAGAGAGAGAGAGAGAGAGGAGAGAGAGAGGAGAGAGAGAGAGACTGAGAGACGAGAGAGAGAGAGAGAGAGAGAGAGAGAGAGAGAGAGAGAGAGAGCGCTATGCAAGGTTTTACCATGATAAGAAGTCTTTTTGTATGTATACTAAAGTAAACCATTCCATATTCTAAAGCAAATTTATTTACTGTGTTATACAGTACTGTATATTTTACCAGCAGTACATCACTATACTAATTTACAAACAAATATTTCGGTAGTGTACACTATGATATCCGAAATGGATCACATCAATTCCGATGCGATCCATTTCTGATGTCCTAGTGTAATTTACAGTAGGGTATTTTATCGTTTACTTTACCTAATACTTACAGTAAAATGTAATGTATTTAACTACACTGTGTGTGTTTTGTATGATGTAGATGTACGAGAGAGAGAGAGAGAGAGAGAGAGAGGAGAGGAGAGGGAGAGAGAGAGAGGAGAGAGAGAGAGAGAGAGAGGAGAGAATATGGATGATTTGCAGTTTTCTAGCATTTTGACATCGAATATGAGAGAGAACTAATACTGTGATGAGTTATAAATGTATTATAAGTATTATATGATAGATTTAAAGATATCGGAGCTTATGTAATGCTACATTAACTATATATAGTAGATGTTTTGAATAAGTTAAGATATGGTATACACAATACTCTTTGTTATTGATTCGTATGTGCATCAGCTGATCTGATCAGGGCACCCAAAATACTTACTGATAAAATACATTGGAATTCAAAATAAAAGTACATAGACGTTTTATCAAAGCACATTTAACTGTTTAAATAATCGTATTTTTCTAGAATGCAATAATGCTTCAAAACTGAAATCAAATATTTTATGCATTTATTAGAGAGAGAGAGAGAGAGAGAGAGAGAGAGAGAGAGAGAGAGAGAGAGAGGAGAGAGAGAGAGAGAGAGAGAGAGAGAGAGAGAGAGTATATAATTATAACATACTGCGCAAGACACAACACGTAAGAAGTTGCGTTGTGCTTGACGAAAAAGCGTAGGCTACGAGTCAACTGAACGAAAACGCCAACACTTACAGTAGGTACAGGTAAGCTGTACTGTAGAAATCTTTCTGTACACATATTACAGTAACATACACTACAGCATCAGTATTACGTTACTGTACATTATTACTAGAAAGGGACAACTTTTGTTATACAGAACAGTAAGGTGGGATGATGACAACTAGGTAAAACTTTAGTTTAGCACAATACTGTAATGAAAACCTTACTGTGTCAAGTACGTAGTGTAAATGTGTGTACATGTGTGTACATGTACTGCACACTGTACATATGATTATAAAATGTTGTGGAAACCAAATTGAAACAATATTAGGCAGTATTTACTGTGTTAATCATTAACTCGGGCACCCGCTACCGCTCGTGGCAAGGGGCAATGACTTTTTAGGTTGGGAGTTAGCCCACCCTAGTGGAGCATTTATTCGCGAAAATTCCCTTTTCGCAATTATGTCTGTAACCTAACTATCGCGAAGAAGGATGGCTGACCGTACTCCTCAATTATCTCGGTGATCCTCAAATTGATATTCATTCCAAAAACCGATCTGGTTAGCACAGAGTCAGACAATCCTCTACTATGGGTCTATCAGAACTCTACATGGAACGCATCAAAGTCTGTTCAATGGTCATGTCAGACCAGATGCCAAACCAAAATTTTTCCGACCTTCTTATGGTAAAATAACTCTTTTGAATATAATTTTCATATTCCTTTGGGGTTATGCAGTCCTTCAGGTCTAACATGTCTTGTAGATTTGCATACAAGAAATGACCACTGGCATAAAAAAGTAGCATATTTTGAATTGTTTGCAGTGTAGTTTCCAGTTATCTGATCGCTCTGCTTCAATAAACGGTTTTATCAATGTTATCATTTCAAAATACTGCATCCAGAGTTTTGCAGTTGCACCTGTACTCTTCATAAAACTTGGTGTACCATTAAGCTTGCAAAGCACATTTTTAGCACTTCATTATTCTTGCATAAGCATACCCAGTCAACATTTGTCAACAGATGCACTTGCATATGCAGTATTACAAAGTTCTTTTATTCCACTTCCATTCGTGATGTAGCCAATGGCACCCATAAAGGACATCAATAAGTGGAAACCACTATGGTGTACAGTAACATTACTTAGGTGTGAGCCTTGATCTGCTATGTCACGACCCTTCATATACAAGGGTTGGTCAAAGGTTACAAAGCAATTTAGTTGTTTCTGATCTTTGCATTTCTTTACAGCTTGATTAAGTACTATGTATATGGTGTTATAAGCTGTAGTTGGAGCAGTTGTAAAGGGAGGATATAAGATCTGGGGCACATCATATAGATAGTGTGCAGTACATTTCTCCCTGTAACCACCCCATCCTGGAAACTATCTTCTTTTGCTATTTTACAAACAGCCACAAGAGTTTCCATTGTTGTTGCTGACACATATGTGGAAAATACATTTATAATTGCTAAATCCCTAACTTTTAAATACGACAGTCCCCCTCCACCTCTATTTTCAAATGCTTTCATGGGAACAAGACTAAACTGCCCAACAGAGGATAGATAGGGGATCTTTAGTAGTCTTCTTATTGGCTGATTTAAAGTAGGATCATTTGCAGAAGGCACACTGAATCTCTCCCATACTGTGGAAAGTGTTGTAAAATTGCTGTACACTTCTTATCCCATTTACTTTTATCGCCTTTTTTTCCCTTCAGTACAACCGTTATAACAAGGCAGCTGAAGGTATCCGGTATAAGAGAATTCATGTCAGTTGAGAAATATTCTTGACATGGATACAGATCAGTTTCATATATTTGAGACCTTAAATCTTCAGCAATAATTTTGGCGGCTGCATTTACTACTCGAGGTCGCTCTTCTTTCTCGTCCTTACTTCTTTATCTATTTTTTTTTTTACTAAGAAATAGTCAGAATTTTTTTTCCAGTGTCGTGGCAACACACCAAAGTTTTTCTGTTTTCGCTCTGTTTTTGTTCACTGAAACAATAATGCCTTTCTTCTCTATTGTCTTCCAGGTCGTTAAAAGCATGTGTCATTGTCTCTATAACTTTACTACTTTTGGGACGACCACGTTTCATCCCAAGATATGATTAGTAGACTCTTTTTCATGCAGGTTAAATGGTACCTTACCTCAGCAGCAACTAAATCAACTACATTAGATATTCGACTTCATACTGTTTGGCCCCATCCATCATTTCTCATTTCACCCCACTTTCAAAATAGCGTCCCTAAAATGAAGAGTCTCTAGACGATGAACAGATTCACGCTCACTTGATAGTTTTTTGCTTTTTTTTCAGAAAATAATATGAAGCACCTTTTCTACAAAAAACAGAACCATTAAAAGTCAAAATCTGGGACTAGACTTCTCTGAGACGTTGTAGGCACTTGAGACGAAAGCTTTAGCACTCCTTGTTTTTGTGTATATCGTCCTATATTTTTCATGCTTTTTCCGACTTTTCAGGAGTTTTAATTGATATTATTTTCCATATTTCCATTTAACGATGAAATCTATCAATGTCTGCACACCTTTTCCTTTAATTTCTCGAGTCTCACCTTCAGTAAGTTCTCCTTCACAAATGAAACATTTTTCAGTAATAAATAATAGGCTATGGGTCTGTTTTCATAACCCTGAAACAATAGAACTACAGTTAGCTTAAAAACTTGAAGCATTATTTAATATTGCATGCATGAAAAATAACCGAATGCTATTTGGCGCAAAGGGTGAGAATAAATTAGATTCAAATATGATCATACTCCTGGCACCAGAACAGTGAAAAAAAAAAAAAGAAAAAAAAAAAAAAAAAAAAGAAAAAAAAAAAAAAAAATTTTAGAGGAAATTTTTTTGAAAATTATTTCATGTATCAGTAAACTTTCAGCTAAATTGAGTCCTCATCGAGATCTCTGCAAAAAAAATAAAAAAAAACTTTTTTCCGCCGCCATTTTTCAAAGATGGCGGCCAAATCCAGGGAGGTAGAAGGGTGCAAAATAATATGTTATTAAATACCCCATTACAAAGATAATGAAACTTGTTCCAGATTTCTGTGATTTTTTTCGTTATTGGGCTCTTTTTTCCTCCTCTATAGACTGGCCTAACGGGGTTAATAATTGGATTCATCAAGTTGACAGCTCTCCATCTCATTATTTATTATGTAATATCTCTCTCTCTCTCTCTCCTCTCTCTCTCTCTCTCTCTCTCTCTCTCTCTCTCTCTCTCTCTCTCTCTCCAGTAATTTCTATTCTTTTCTTCATTACTGTAGATTTTATATAATTTTTCTTTTCTACCCCCGAGTGCTAGAACACATTTCTAGTCAGTGACGATTCCCACCATTCAGAATCCGTAACATCATCAACGTGACTAACCCTATTTGACAGTTTTTTTTTTATATTGGCGATTCACGCAATCATCAGCGTAGATTCACTAACTGAAAGGTTTAAATGAGGTGAGGATTAATGCATCATATGTGGATGATAAATGGTTTCCACTTTCAATGAGACACATTACCTTTGAATGTCAGTAATTGGCGGCATTTTACAGTAATGCTTCGCAAATAAAGTGGATTAAAAGCGTTCCTTTGATCTATTGGATACATATAGATACACATATATTGATTAGTGAATGGCGAATGCTCAAATGCATTGATTAGATCTGTTAGGGGATTTATGGACACGTATGGAACTTTATAGTACAATAAAGTAACTCTGATAGTGGGCAACACTCATGTCCGGATCGATCCAGCTTGTGACTTGATGCTGATATCAACAACATGAAACTACAACACATTATTATTATTATTATTATTATTATTATTATTATTATTATTATTATTATTATCATCTAATTCTTCTAAGAGCTTCATTTTAAGACATTCAAAACGAACCTTCTCTGTGTATAGTGATGTCCATATCGTTGTCTACATCACATTGCTTTTCCTCTTAGATAGTTTACTCTTAATTTCTTTTCAGCTTCCGAAGAGATTTGCTCTCCCTATTGGGGCCTTACTGTTTGTAGCCTTAGCTTGTAATGATAGCAATAATTACCTCATAAATATTTCTTTCCAAACACGCTTAGAAGCCTATCAGATTGATTAACCAACTGCTACATAATGGAATACCAATACAAAAAAAAGTGCAATTAAACAAATATATTAAAAGGAAAAATTGGAGTTATTTAATAAATCAGCAAACAGAAAAAAAAAAAATTAAAATAAAGAACAAAATATATATTTCTTTTCGGTCATGCTCTGTGGTATTACCAGACGTATAACTACTTGGTCACTCCTCGTCTCTAAGGTAGTGGGGGAGGGAATAGACGTAACATGGAGAGAGTGGTTGTAGTTAAGGAGAGGGAGAAGCTGCGGAATGCTGAATGTGTGTGCGTCCTTATCTATCTACACGAGTAAAAGAAATATATATATATATATATATATATATATATATATATATATATATATCTACATATATATATATATATATATATATATATATATATATATATATATATATATATCAACACTAGTATAATAATAAATTTTCTGAAAATCTGACTATTTATTGTTTCCATAAATGCCACTAATGAACTTCAACAAAGAACAGAATAATAAGATATATTTTTTCATAAATGCCACCGACACATTTCAACTAAGAGAAAAATACCTAATAAGAAGGAATAACTTATTGACTCCCCCAACATCCTCCGCAATAAACAACATCTGAAAGAAAACCATAAACCCTACCCCCCTTCCCCCCCTCCCCCCAAAAAAGAAGCAAAGGCCACCAGTCAATTTCCTTGCAATGTGCAGTTGCACGGAATGGGTGCTTGCGACGCATGCAGGAGGGAAAAAAGATGAACTTCTGATGCCTTCGCTGTCTGTGTATTTCACCGCTGCTCTTTTCTTTCGAAAAAATAGATGACCTCCACCATTTTCCTTCTGATTTTAAGTTCAGCTTAAATCTCAAGCTACTTCATCTCGAAATTTTCCCCGGAAAATTAATGTTTTTTTCTTGGAAACTTTCTTCTATTCCATACCCATCGTTTCTATAAGGCAATATTGCGTTTTTTTTTTTTTATTTTATTTTCTTATTAAATCATTTACATAAGTCAAGTTTTTCCTGTTTCTCCGGCTTGATAGAAAGAAACATATCCTTGTTTAATAAATGGGTATTATCAAGAAGGTTTTCGTTAACTCTTTTATAGAAATTAAGACGGGTTCAGTGATAAAGAGCCTGTGCCGATTTTAAGTAATGAAGATATACTTGATAGAGGAGAGAGAGAGAGAGAGAGAGAGAGAGAGAGAGAGAGAGAGAGAGAGAGAGAGAGAGAGGAGAGAGAGAGAGAGAGAGAGAGAGAGAATGTTGAATGAGTAAATAAAGGCAAAGGAACAAATTCCAGATCACAATCTACTCCCAACTAATTTCCAAATTTATCATGAAGTCAAAGAGAAAAAGATTCGAAAGTTTAGAAAAGAAGCACTCGTAAAATTATTAATCAATGCTAATAGAGAGATACATTCTGGAGGAATTAGGATTAGGAAAAATAAATTCCAGCGAACTGATCCATTTCTGCATATGATCTGTTAAGAGGTAGGTGCGGATTAGAGAGTTTGCCACGTGACTATAGTCGGTTCAAAGATTCCGGGCAAAATAAGCCACACCCCCTAATGACGTCACAGCCAATCACATTGTTTTCCACGTTAGCAGCGGTTACAATACACCCCTTTAAAAATTTCAAACTATACTAATGTATAATCACTTTAAGGGGATGTGTTGTGACCACTGTTATTACGTGAGACATAATTGGCTATGACGTCATAAGGGGGTGGGGCTTATTTCGTCCAGAATCTCTGCGGATACTATAGAGATAATGTGATAGGAGGTTCTCCTCCTGGGTTTGGAATTCGAATATTCAAATCCAGTAAACTTCCATTCGTGAAATCAATTTCCCACAGCGGCAGGTATCTATTTAGCCTAAATGTTGAAAAGTCATTCTTCATAGTGGAATTTAATGAATCAATGTAATTATTATTATTATTATTATTATTATTATTATTATTATTATCGTTGTTGTTGTTGTTGTTGTTACTAGTATGGATAAATATTTAGATAAATATGCACAATCAAGCACACCATCTCACAAGATATGACTTCTTTCTCTCCTCCCTACACGAGGGACGGGGAGAGACCAAGTAGTTATACATCTTGTCATGTCGCTGAGCCTGACACGAAAGAAATATATTAAATTTTACATATACATATTTATATGTGTGTGTGTATACACACACACACACACATATATATATATATATATATATATATATATATATATATATATATATATATATATATATATACAGAGAGAGAGAGAGAGAGAGAGAGAGAGAGAGAGAGAGAGAGAGAGAGGAGAGAGAGAGAGAGAGAGAGAGGGGCACGTTGCTTTATATTATATACGGGAAATTGTTATTGTTGTTGTTGTTGTCGTTGTTACAAGTCTTAATTGAAAAAAGAATGGCAAAGGAAAAAGAAAATAGACATAACATATTGCTAATATTAAAAATACAAACGCGCCTATGCGCAAAGAGAAGGAGAGTAGTAATGGCTTTGAAACTGAGCATCAAAGTGAAGACAAAGATGAAAAAAGAGGCAACCTCTTATTAAACAACCTGATATTCTTGTTCCTTCAGTGAGGCCATTATTCATTAAGTTTCGTCGTAAAATACTTTGGAAAATGTCAGAGAGCGTATTCCACT